>NC_041388.1:436049583-436108158 GCF_002162155.2 Triticum dicoccoides
CTTTTTCTTTTTAAAACAATTAGGGATTTCAAGATGTTTTTTAAAAATGTAAATTTTAAAAACAGTGTTCAAGAAATAAAAAAATGTTTGTTGATTCAAGAAAATGTTCGCGATATTGAAAAAATGTTCTTCAAATTGAACAATTTTTTGCAATTTCAAATATTTCTGAAAAATGTTCCAAATATTCAAAAAATGTTTATGAATCACAAAAACATTTCATCAATTCAAAAAATGATCACTGATTCACAAAACTAAACTAATAAAAAATCTTCATGCAGTCCAAAATGTTTGCCAAATTTATAAAATGTTTATGAATTTCACTCCCCCTAACTTCAAAAATGTTACTCGATTCAAAACATATTCATAGGTTTCAATTCACAACTTCCAAAAATGTTCCAGAGCTTGTAAAAACTGTTCGAGTATTAAAAAAATCTTCTCGAGTTTAAAAAATGTTCATGGATTTGATAAATTTTCATGATTCGAGATAATGCTTGCGAATTTGGAAAATATTGATGATTTCAAAAAATGTTTATCAAAAAAGAAAGAAAGTGAAAAATAAAAATATAAGAAAAAAAGAACACTGGGAAGGGAAAAATGAAAATGAAAAAAGATAGAAAAGAAACAAAAAACACAAAAATATAAAAACAAATAAAAAACGGTTTGAGAAGGATCGAGAATCTTCCCAAACCTGGAAAGAGCTGGTGGACCGTTGCGACCTACTCCCTCCGTTCTGAATTACTTGTCTTGAATTTGTCTAAATACGGAGGTATCTAGCACTAAAATGAGTCTAGATACATCCGTATCTAGTACGTGCCAAATAGGTTTGGCCGGTCTGGGTTGACTAGCTAAACCGAGCTCTCATTGCCACTTTTCGCATGGGCCAGCTCAGTAAACGCAAGATACGCTCGCTTGGGTCGTCTCCTCACTTGTTCTTTCGGTCCATTGACCTGTTTGACGAGGTTGGCTCAAAGCGTATACTGAGTTTACAAATGCTTGGCATCTGCAGACTCTGCCAAGCTGAGCTTGTCTCAGTGTACGCGAGACCGAGCATTCGCAGACTTTGCTAAGCTGTTGGCCTTTTAAACATTCTGTGCTGGGCTGGGGCGGAATAATCTTAGAACAAGCGTACTGCCAACGTGTGTCTCCGTAGGATGGATCATTCTGGGCTTGCTCAAACCAGATACCCCTTACGGAGAGATGCTATGTGTTGCTTATATCTTCTTCTCAAAAAAATGTATTGCTTATATCTATCCCTAAACAAATGTATTGCTTATATCCGTCGCCCCCATCCCGAGGAGCTCAGAACAAGCATACTGCCAACGTGTGTCTTCGTCAAGACGATACATAGATCCGTGGAACCCGGCTCGGACAAGCCACCCAAGCCCACAGTCCGACCACCGTTGTCTCCGTCTTCAACTTGGACGCCGGCTCGACGTAGTCCAGAGCGCAGCCGTCGCCCATGGCCGCGGTAATCACGTGGTCGTCCCATGCGTGGAGGGGCAGCTCCTCCAGATAGAACCTCACATGGGCTTCGGTGGATCACGCTCTTGGGTCGCAACGGTGGCGCTCCCCTGTATGGGCACCACGGGCTGGAGCACCTACAATTGGCGCCCATACACCAGAGCGCCACCCATGATCAGGGGTACATCGGTTCGCACTTTGTTCATAGCTTGAAAAGCACAAATGTCACAAAGGTTTTTTTTACATGGTAATACGTGTCTTATTCATATCATAAAGATCAAAGTACATGTCACGCAAGGACCCACGTGACAAACTGAAAAGATAGTAGGAAAATATCTCTGAGCTTGACACCAACGTCCGTTACCTGCCTCCGGCACCGCCACATCACCGAAGAAAAGAATAACGGATCACCTCCTCACCCGAGCTCAACGCGGCTCCATTACTGATATGCAGCTTTGCGGACTTCCAAGGTGGCTCACCAAAAAGTGAAGCCAACGAATCAGACCGGGGCAACACTCCAGACACGCCATCGAACTCCATATCTGGCACCCACCACGAGTAAGACGCCGAAGGAGAAAACCTTACCTACCATTCACGAACCACGAACCCAGCACACGTTCCGTCTTCCAAATGTCACAAATAAGTTGATGGTATGCTTTTTCCAACATTCTCTTCTACAGTAGTAGGAATAACTTTTTGGAATATGTATGTGTTTTCTACTGAAACTGTATCAAATGATATAAGGATGTTTTTTGTAGTTGCCCCTTTTAATATGTCAGGACACTCCTCCCGATATAAAAATGCAATCATCAATAGTTTCCTCTTATCTTTCCTCCCCCAAATTAACCGTGACCTCCTCCCCCCGTGCGGCGGCGCCGCGCCGCACCGGGGCCTCCCCGCCGGCCCCCTCTCCTCCCCGCCGCCGCCGCCGAGGGCATCGTAGGCTAAGCCTGTGGGCCGCGGCGGCGGCGGCAATCTTCCTCGGCCGGCGATCGGATCCGGGTGGCGGCGACCCACTGCGGCCGATCCAAGGGCAATGGCGCAGGCCGGTGGCGACCAGGGTTGTCGTGCTAGTGGCGGCGATGAAGAGATCACGTCGGCGGCTAGGGTGTCCGATCTGGATCCCATTCGGATCTGGATGGTGGTTCCTCGAGCCGTCGTGCGCATCCTTTGTTCCGGCGCGGCAAGCGGCCTCTAGACTAGGCACGCGACACGAGGACGTCGGGGGCTCCGGCCCTTGGCGTGGAGGTGGTGGCCATCTTCTTCGCCGGAGGTGGTCGGCTAGATGGTTGTGGATTCTCGCATCCAATACCGGCGTACAGTGGGGAAACGGGGCTGCCGGTGAAAACCGTGCTATGACTCGGGTCATGATGGGTGATGGTGGCATTTTTGCGCCGTTATCTTGTTGAAGACATCTCCTCTGCAGCTTCTGTCGACTTGCTTGCACTGCTCTGGGCGAAAACTATGATCCGGAGTTTCCAGATCGGACGATGGCGGTGCTTTTGGGGCGTCATTTTCCCTCATGGGGGCATCACTTTTTGAGTAGCAGCTGGATGCAGGACCAGAGGACGGATTCTTTGGTGGAGCGGTGCGGCATCTCACTCATTGATGGCGGCGGGTCTCGGCGGCATGGCGCTGTGGTGACTCTGCGTCCAATGCACGAAGATGGACTCGCGCAGGAGGGTGACGTGGTCTGGCGTCGTGGTGGCATCGACGGCAGCTAGACTGGGCAACATACATGCATCAGTACAACTCTGAAGATGGATTGGTGGCAGGTGGCTGCGGCGGCCTCAGACCCGGCAGGCGTCCTGGTTGAGGAGTGCGCTGGACTAGTAGGTGACTCATATCCGGCAGGCGTCCTGGATGGGACCTCAGGTCTTAGATGTTAGGTTTGGCTGTGAGGTCTGTTTGGTACTAGGCCCAGACTATCAGCATCCTTTCATCTCTTGGATAGGAGTAGCGACACTTTTGTTGCCTAGACGGTGGCTTCAGTCTTACTGTTGTATGACTTTATAAGGTCTTGTGTGAATCTCTACTCCTAATGGAGCAGTTGGTAGTCTCGCTTCCAGGTTTTTTTAGTCCCACCTCCCATGGTTTTTTTGGTACCTCCTCCCACCTCAGACTTAGCCACCACGAACTGAAAAAACCTCGTGCTGAGGCACCAACCCGCACCCATGCACATACGAGCGAAAAAAGACCTACGACGATTAAGCAACGAAAAAAGACCTACGAAGATTAACCAGCGACAAAAAAACCTAAACCTATCGCCCGCACCTACGAGCGACGTCTCCTGCCCTGGAGCGAGGTCTCCCTTCGCCGCCGCCCTTCATCCCTTCGCCGTCGCGCTTCACTCGCCGCCCTCCATCCGCGCTGAACACGTCCAGGATCTGGCGCTGATCCTGGACGAGGAGACGCCGACGAAATATTGCTTCGCCGCCGGCCTCCATCCGACACGTCCAATATCCGGCCTGAACACGTCCTGGATCCAAGATATAGGTATTATTCGATACAGCCATCACATGTCATACATCAATCGCATCTCATACATCTCACAGCTCATACATCCATCGTATGTCGTACATCCATGGCATGATCATTTTACTCCTGATGCGAGTGCTTTCACAGAGATGCTTTCACATAGTAGATGCAAATTAGATGGCTTTCAGAAGTACTTTCTCTCTAATCACCACTTCAAGACATCCAAAATCTTGTGCTTCTGCCATACCAAAAAAATCAGTTAGAAATCTTCCAGCTTATCAAGAATCACTGCAAGACTGCCATATTGTTTTCTGTTCTACATATCTTAGGTTTTGGAATTAGTAATTAGGGTTATTTTTCATGTTAAAAATAGACTCAAGTACACATGTTTACAGTTGGCAACCGGCAATTTTTTGTTACCAAGGAGTATCCTGCACTTGTATAAATATGATGATAAATTCATGTTTTGTAACACACTGGGGCACAAGTCAATTTGTTCAACAAAAAATGGCACAGATGAAAACACAAACAATAACTCACCTTGTCATTGTTGGATTGCACGGTGCTAATCATGTGAGATAAGCATGCCTGGGAATAAACCTTTGGTTGCTTCCACCTGTGCTCCGTAGTTTTGAATGATGTTAAAACCTTAACTGAACTGAAAGTCCACAGGATATAGTTGAGGAACAGCAGATAGAACAATAACACTTGCATCTCAATAATTTTGTAACTGAAGGCGCATACTAAAGAGATCCTATAGTCAAGACATTCTTGCAGCTCAACTATATACAGTATGTCAAAGATGTAGAAGAAAGTACCATCTTGGGTAAGATCATCAAAGATCGACATGATTTCATTCTTCAAATGGCTCTGTTCAACAGTGGCAGCTGCCCTTCTGACCATAGGCATGTCATCCTGGCATAATTGTCCATAAATAGTCCTAAGTTCTGTTTTCAACGGACCGGTGGCACTTGGATAGGCTAAATGGAAAAGACCACTGGATGATACTCGAGCTGTAAACCACTCACCAGCCGCTAGCCTCTGAAAAGAGTAAAGACTCGTTGAACGAACAGGCATGAAGATATCAACAGAAAATAAAACTGCATTGCTACATTTATCTAAGTACTCCCTCTGTAAAGAAATATAAGACTTTTTAGATCACACTCCCGTGATCTAAAAAGTCTTATATTTCTTTATAGAGTACATCAGTATTTCCAATGAACAGCCATATGTAGGATCAAGTCACTATGCAGAAGAATACAATGCAAACACAGTTACCTAAAAGGCAAGAAGCAAGCCAAGCACTCCCTGGGAACACTTGATCAAGTCACTATGCAGAAGAACACTTGATTCCAACCGAAAACTGTACTGGAGGGCTCTACAACACTTGATTCTGTTTTAGTTGCAACCAAGTATCTACTTTATTTAAGTTTGTCGATAAAGCTGATTTTCCTGATCCTGTAATCCTTGTTCTGTCAAGCCAAACATCTCATTTTATTTAAGTTTCCACTACAAAAAAATACACTTCCGTGATGATACGTGTTTGTCACAGTACATCGCGTTTTCTGTCATGCATGTACATCCATGACAAATTTATGACAGAATCAAGATAGTCATACCTGTGCTGTCGTAGAAGTGTTCCATGACATTGCCAAAATTATCATCACGGAAGTGTCCACTTCCATGACGATAAATCGCGCGTCACAGAAGTGCTTTCATCAAGAGTGACCGATACGTGACATCCACCGTAACGGAACGCCGTTAAGCTATCGAGTCGGATTTTGGATCCGATAACCCGTTAACAGCCACGACCAATGTCGATTTTCCACGTGTAAAATTCTCATTGGCTGACGGATCCACGCGTCAGCTCCGCGTTGGCACAGGTGTCACTCATCCAAAGGTCGAGATGGGCCTATGATATGTTGACACCTGGACCGGCCCAAAAGTGGCCCACAAAGATTAAATGGGCCGGCCCAACCGAAGGCCCATAAGATTTAGCGGACCATAATGGGCCGGCCAGCTAAAGGCCCACAAAATTTAGCGGACCATAATGGGCCAGCCCAGCTAAAGGCCCACACGATTTTGCAGACCATAATGGGCCGGCCCAGCTAAAGGCCCACAAGATTTTGCGGACCACAATGGGCCGGCCCAGCTAAAGGCCCATAAGATTCTGCCGACCATAATGGGCCAGCCCAGCTAAAGGCCCAACATTCTCTATCAAATCGTCCCGTCAACGGCCTGTCCTAAACTTGTCATCAACGCGGCCCATGGTCACTTCTGGCCCGTTAACAGTCCGCTAAGTAATTGGGCCGAATTACGGCCCAGTGTATTTCCGGCCTGTTAAAAGTCCGGCTTCATTTGGGCCCATTTATAGGCCATCAAAACTTTCGGCCCATAAACGACCGTGAAGGATTTGGGTCATATTCGGTTATGTCTGACATTCGGCCTGTTAGAGGGCCACTATAGCTTTGGGCCACTTTCGGTCTGTTGTCATTTTCGGCCTGTTAACACCGGACGTAAACCATGGGCCATATGTGGCCCAACGTCATATCGGGCCCATTAACGGCCCATATAAAAATGACGATAATCTAACCCGACTGAAGTTCCGGCCTGTTAAAGGCCCGTGTATTAGGTCGGCGCATTTATAACCCATCCGAATTTCGGCCTGTTAAAGTCCAGTGGGTTATTTGGCACAATCAGGGCCCAATCTCACTTTTGGTCTATTAAAGGCCCATGTATTTTATGGGCTCGAGATATTTACACCTGTAAATGGCCTATTTTTACTGAGGGCCCAAATTATGTTTAGGCCTGTTAAAGGCCCACTATGGGCACAGGCCTACCAGAAAAATATGAAAGCTTATGCTGATTTAGGCCCAGATATTTTTAGCGGGCTACATGCCAATTTTGGCCCGTAATCGTTTTTAGCCCAATTGGAATGGGCCCGATGAATGTTGGCATGTTGGGATCCTACGAAGCTTTCGGCCGAATACATTACTAAGATAAACCTACACTATACAAAAATAGCGTCGTAATTACTGCAGTCTGAGGCAGCATCATAAATGTTGTATCACAACAAAATAAATTTCAACCATACAACAAAAGGCATGTTGGCATAAAGTTTACAGTCCTTCCAGATAAAAGCACCATTAGATGTATAGAAGCACAAATCATTTGACCTGAGTGGTAATGTTTCAGGCTGTAGAATCTGATGGAGCAGCACGATCTCCACTTTTTTTCCGCCATTGCTCTTGAACAATGAAGCGAATGTCTGATAGTCTGGTTTCAAAACCATTCATATCTTGACGACATTTCTCAACCACTATTCTTGTTTCCGAAACAACGTCCATTAGGGATTGGACTTATGTCTGGAGCACAGATATATCACTCTGTCTAGCAGGAAGATTTTGTTCAGTAGGAGATTTGGACGAGGTTACCTTGACAACCAACACAGAATTACGCAGGAAGGTGCTTTTTGCACTGTTAGTGGAGAGATACTGATGCACTGCAGCAAGAGGTGACATTGTGCATGTAGTAGCCTCGTCACCTTCAGGTGGTTGCGGCTGTTCAGTCATTTGTTTCATAGCTTCCTGAAAGTTTGAACTTGTAGATTAGTGTACCAGATGAGTTACTAATGAGACAAAAACAAACAAAGTAGGTTAAACGTTTATACATAACTTATTTTGGTGAACTACTGTAATACATTAACATGTATTGTAGTGCCAACTACATAATAAAATCACTTTCGGAACATATGTCCATGTAGCATGCCTATTGTATTGTCTATTTCCTCACATTCGTTGACATCTAAGGATAAAGAGACATGGTTTAAAGTAGGATGAACATAGTATGACATCATTCATATCATGGGCAAACAGATATAAAACAAACAGGCTATTTTATCATTGTCTGCGCACGTGAACATAACAACTAGATTACAGATCAAGACCAAAAGAATATCCTTCATCTCTTTTAAACCATGTAAGGTGAAATGATACGTTAAGACAACTGTGAATAAAAGTGAGCATAGTAACTGACATTGGCTGCAAACCAAGTAGTTAAATGAACACATCACAGTACCAATCAGTTCAAGGCAGGATGAGTAAGGACTTACAACAGCGGCTTGAACTGGTGTGCTCATGCCCTTCATCTTACTGGTGTGGCAATCCTTGAATATTTGCACTACATTCGGTTCAGGTTCTTTTTGGTCTGCACGGAATTTCCTCTGTATTTGGAACAAGTCAATATAGATACGATAATATGGCACAAAAAAAGGAAGTAACAGCTATTTACAAGAGCCTCGTAGTGTGCAATATAGCTACGAGATCCTGTGGTATGTTGGAATTTCACTTTAGAATGGTTGGTTTTATTCTTCAAACAGTTAGCCTAGAAGAAGATACACTTGTTAGGCACATACATAAATACAAGTTTAATATGTGGTCTAATCAAATACATATAGCCTACCTGATACTTTGGATCAGACTAGTGTTTAACAAGGGTTGTCCAGTCTTCATCTGTAATATATTCCACTGGAGATGTTTGGGCGATTTCATTGTTAGCCTTGCCTTCAAAGTGAGATTTTCTAAGGTGGTACCGATACTGTCGCAGAGGAGACTGAAAAACATGAGTGCATGCTTGTCTAGTTGCATCATCTTTCGGATCCAACTTGAACCTCATCTGTTGAAAAAAGAATGTGAGTCTTATTAGGAGGAAGCTAGAAAGTATGGGACAGAGCAAGACAATATTACTAATTGCGATGAATAACATTACTTACGGATAAATGGTCAAGGAAGGTGTTAAACTGGGTATTGTCTTTCTCATTCCTGTACTGGATCCACGTTGGGAGGATACGTGCATGACACCTAACGGCAACGGCTGCCTCTGATACTAACTTGGCTGACTCTGTAGCATCACGTGGCCTTTTTAAACCTGCCTCAAAATGGATCTCCATTCTTCCTCCTTTAGATTTTGTTAATTTGTCAAGCATTATCCCTGATGTCTGTTTCCGCTTGCGCCGTGGTGCTAGTTCAACAACGAATATGGAAAGTGTTAGTGTACATCAAATTGTGAGAGTACATATAAAGGAGCATGCAACTGCAACTTGACTCGGTCAGGTACCGTCTTGGTGTTGATGCTCATGAGGTTCATCTGATCTTGCCAAGTCCTGTTGTGTCAGTAGTGCTTCGGAAGTAGTGTTAGGTGTGAAGGCAGCTTGGGAACTGGCCAGTTCCGGAGCAAATGAACGAGTAAATGGTTGAGATGCTGGTACAGTTGAAGCGGATGCTGCAGCTGGTGGAGCGGGTGATACTGTGTTTGTAGATTTAGCCAGTGGACTTGGACCTTCTACTGCACTATAAGTACCAGCAGAATCTCGACGGCAGAACCTTTTCCGTTTCACCCGACGAGTAACAGCACTCCCTACTATATTATTTTCCTTACTCTTTTTTGACTTTACCATGTCAAGCTGTACCCACAACACAAAAGAATAAAATCACTCTTCAGAACTCATTGATGCATGATACAGACAAGCAATACTTTGATGTAAGACAACCGTATGAGGATGGAATATGTAAGAAAAACAGGACGGCATGACATATTCACAGCTACGATGTGCAAACTAAGCAGAAGGATTTTTAAGAAAATAGAAGTAATGCAAGCTATACACCATATGAAAGATGCAACCAATATTACTCTGCCAAGTTAAAAGTGTCTTGTCATAAGTGGCAATTCGAAAAATTAGAAGCAGTACAACGTAGAAATCAATGCAAGATGCAACCACTATCAAACTGCCATGTTAAAAGCGTCCAATCATGAGTGACAGATGTTGGATGCACAACAGCAGTACTTTGATGTAAGAACATGGTATGATAGATAGATGCAGTGTATTCTAGACACAAAAAGCCATGTCATATGCACATGTATAACGTATAAACTCAGCAGGTGCAATTTAATCAAAACAGAAGAAATACAGGTTAGACAACATATGCAACATGAAACCAATTATCACACTGTCAATTTAGAGCAAGCACCTGCGATGGTGGAGTACGGAAGATGAACTCATCATGTAGACTTGGGACTTCAACTTCATTAGCAGTAGCAGTGGCAAATCTAGAGAGTCTCTATTTGCATCGGTGCGGAGGACCACCAACATCCCCTAACTTACTCTTTTCTTTCCTATTTTCTGATATTGCCTTATGAAGTCAAAACCACAAGAAGATGAATAAAATTAGCTCTGATGCATGATACAGACGAACACTACTTTGATGTAAGGCAAGCGCAGGATAGGAGGATGGAATATATACAAAAAAAGACAACGTTTCATATTCACACGTATGATAGGAGGATGGAATATGTATGAAAAAACAGTAAGCGGAAGGCATTTCAACAAAATTAGAAGAAATGAAAGCTAAGCACCATATGAACATGCAACCAATATCACTCTATCAGGTAAAAAGTGTCTCGTCGTAAGTGCCATTTCAAGAAATTAGAAGCAGTACAAGCTAGAAGACAATGCAAGATGCAACCTACATCACAGTCCCAAGTTAAATGTGTCTTATGGGTAAGTGATCGTTGCAGGTATAAGTTGTAAGCTACGCAGATGCAATTCAACATAATCAGAAGCAATACAAACTAGACATCATACGGAAAATGCAACCACGTATAACAGTTCCAAGTAAGAGCAAGCACCTGTGATGGTGGAGTAGGGGAGATGTGCTCATCATGTACACGTATGTTCTAGAAACAGGAACACGTGTCATATTCACAGGCATCATGTGTAAAGTAAGCAGATGCAATTCAAGTTAGAAGCAATACAAGCTAAACATCATACGCAACATGCAACCACATATAATAGTGTCAAGTTAGAGCAAGCACCTATGATGGTGGAGTAGGGAAGATGTGCTCATCATCTACACAGCTACGTTGACTGTCCAGCCTTGTGTTGTCTTGCGAATCTTGTTGGGAGGATGGCGGAGTAGAATCTATAGAGACCCCCTGTTTGAGTTGCTCCGAAGGACCACCATCATCCACTGCCGGACTAATTTCCTTCAGTTGTAATGATTTTGCATTGTGAAGTCAAACCGATAAGAAAAAGGAATAAAATTCGCTCTTCAGAACTCATTCATGCATGATACTGACGAACACTACTCGGATGAAAGGCAAACACATGATGTGAGGATGGAATATGTCTGAAAAACAGGATGGTGTGACATATTCACACCTATGATGTGGTAACTAAGCAGAAGGCATTTCAACAAATTAGAAGCACTGCAAGCTAGACACCATATGAAAGATGCAACCAATATCACTCTGCCAAGTTCAAACTGTATGGCGTTTCAACAAATTAGAAGCAGTACATGCTAGAAATCATATGCAAGACACAACCAATATCACAGTGGCGACTTAAAGGTGCCTTATCATAAGATATAGTATGTACCAAAAACAGGAAAGCATGTCATATTCACACGTATCATGTGTAAGCTAAGCAGATGCAGTTTACACTAATTAGGAGCAATACGAGCTAGACACCATATGCAACATGCAACCAAATATCACACTGCCAAGTTAGAGCAAGCACCTTGGATGGTGGAGTAGGGGAGCGGAGGCTTGGACCTTGTAATGCACTATCAGTAAAAGGAGAATCGGTACAGATGCTCCGTTTACGTTGCTGTAGAGGACCACCATCATCGCCTTCCTTACTCTTTTTCTTCCTCTTTCTTGATTTTGCCTTGTCAAGTCAAACCCACAAGAAAAAGGAATAAAATTTGCTCTTCAGAACTCATTGATGCATGATACTGACGAACACTACTTTCATGTAAGAGGAACACTACATATCACACTACCAAGTAAGAGCAAGCACCTGCGATGGTGGTGTGGGGGAATTGTGGTGATCAACTAGAGAGCTACGTTGACTATCTTCATTTAGCCTTACTGTTTCTTGAGAATCATGTGGGGAGGATGACACTGCACTCTTTAAACGAGTATGGCGTCTCACAGAAACCCACCCGAGTGACTGTCTCATCATAAGTGATTGACGAGGGATAGAAAAGAGCATTAGTTTGATGTACGAACATGGTTAATAGACATATGTAGTATGTATCAAAAACAGGAAGGCATGTCATTATCAAAGGTATAATGTGTAAAGTAAGCAGATGCAATTTAACCAAATTGGAAGCAATACAAGCTAGACACCATATGCAACATGCAACCACATTTGACAGCGCGAAGTTAAAGCAAGCACCTGGGATGATTGTGTGTGGCAATTGAGATCATCAACTGTAGAGCTACATTTACTGTCTCCAACTGCTGACACTGCACCCGTTAGAGCGCTGGAATGCTTAGTGCTTATCTTCGAATTACACTGGAGCGACTTTTGTCTTTTCTTTTCTGTATTCATCAACACTGCGTCAGAGTCTGAAATACCCATGCATAAAAAAACAATAGTGTGAGTATGGGTGAAGCGTGTGCAAAATTAGTACAGTGTAAAGGTAGCAGATAGCAGGTCGGTGAGAAATAAATGACGGGAGACATATGATAGCTCTACAACATGCATGGCACACTAAATTACTACAGGATTCTATGAAAATAACAGTCGACTGAAAGCAAATAGGCCAGTCCATTTTTTCTACACCGTCCGATGTACAAAGAACGGGCAGATCGCCTTCATCTACCTCCAGCGAGTCAGTGTTGACGATCTTCCTTGAAAGGCCAGCAACCACCGGCCTAGTATTCCTCCCTTGCCTGCGCCCTCCCCTCGACCTCACCGCACCGCCGTGCTTGGCACCTCCCCCCGGCCATCCATTCAAGCCCCGCTGACCTCCAGATCGGGCGCAAGCAGCTCCTGCGCCCCACACCCCTATGATAGACACCGATGCGCCGCTTCCCCGGAGAACATGCGGACTAGGTGCTCCGCGCGCCTAAGTGGGTGCTGCCTCTTTTAATTGCGGTTCGACTGACCCTGAATTGAAATCCAGGCGGGCTACTGACCTCTAGCAAAGGTGAAATAGTAAAAAGGAGGAAACCTTGTGCATTTAGTATCATGAAGAAGATGCAGTAAGAAGTGCTCAACTAGTTTCTTTCGTGGGATGAATACGGTGTGAGCGGAGACGTAAGATTTGCACGAATAAGGGAAGAGGAGTACCTCTTTCTGCTGGCAGTGTTGTGTCCTCCTTCTGTTTTTCCGACGATGTTCTTGTTGTTCGCCGGAAACCAGAAGTTGTGGAGGACGGTGCAGCCTTGGACGAACCCATGGCCAAGTTGTTGAGTGTGGTGCGGTGGCCTTCTGTCGGCGGCGGGGAAGCAGATCCGAGGTGGCGAACGACGGCGTAGCGGGAACAGCTCCGATGCGGTGGACGGTTGCCACAGTGGAGCCGCATCAGTGAGTGATAACCCACAAGTATAGGGGATCGTAACAGCTTTCGAGGGTAGAGTATTCAACCCAAATTTATTGATTCGACACAAGGGGAGCCAAAGAAAATTCTCAAGTATTAGCAGCTGAGTTGTCAATTCAACCATACCTGGAAACTTAGTATCTACAACAAAGTGTTTAGTAGCAAAGTAATATGATAATGGTGGTAGCGGCAACAAAAGTAAAGACAACAAAAGTAATGTTTTTGGTATTTTGTAGTGATTATAACAGTAGCAGCGGGAAAAGTAAATAAGCGTAAACCAGTATATGGAAAACTCATAGGCACCGGATCAGTGATGGATAATTATACCGGATGCGGTTCATCATGTAACAGTCATAACATAGTGCGACACAGAACTAGCTCCAATTCATCAATGTAATGTAGGCATGTATTTCGTATATAGTCATACGTGCTTATGGAAAAGAACTTGCATGACATCTTTTATCCTACCCTCCCGTGGCAGCGGGGTCCTATTGGAAACTAAGGGATATTAAGGCCTCCTTTTAACAAAGAACTGGAACAAAGCATTAGCACATAGTGAATACATGAACTCCTTAAACTATGGTCATCACCAGGACTGGTCCCGATTATTGTCACTTCGGGGTTGCCGGATCATAACACATAGTAGGTGACTATAGACTTGCAAGATAGGATCAAGAACTCACATATATTCATGAAAATATAATAGGTTCATGTCAGGACCCCGACTCAATGCCACATCGATCTAGCATGTAACACCTCATATCACTTTGCGGCCTCACGCACGGTATTCCCACGGGTGTCGCCTTACCTTTGCCCGGGACCGTTTGCGCCTTTTGGCACACGTATATGACAGTGTCGCTAGCATCCATATGATAAGGAGCCCGGGCTGACATGGCTAGTCGTAAACCCAAAGCGGCACAGACTTACAGGGACAGGCATCCATGACCCAGCATCGAACGTGTCGGTCATCAGCGAGTGAATCCAGGCTGTAGCACTGGGCTAGCAGGACTCCGGTGAACCGGGCTATAGCGGGCTAACAGGACTCCGGTATTCACCGCGTGACATTTCCCCGAAGGGACAGACACAGGAACGAAGAAGGACACATGCCGGCCAGCCTAAGTGTTCCGGAGCAGTAGCAAGCTACCATGGCTCGGTGGAAACACTAGGAGACATTTCCCCGTAAGAGAGGCTACTAAAGATAAACAACTAGATGGTCAGATCCCACACATACCAAGCATTTCAATAACATACACACAATATGCTCGATATGTGCAGATACAACATGGCATCACAACATGACTCTACGACTCAAGTAATTTATTCAATAGGCTCCGAGGAGCGAGACATTACAAACATGGGTCTCACGACCCAACAATCAGAGCATACAAGTCAAAGCACAAGCGGAAGCTATCATGTCTGAGTACAGACATCTATAAACGAAAAAGGCTGAGAAGCATGACTATCTATCAGATCCTGCCGAGGGCACAAGATCGTAGCTGAGGTAACAAGCTAAACGTCGAAGTCCACGTGGAACTACTAGTGAGACTGAAGTCTCTCTGCAAAAACATAAAATAGGCAAACGTGAGTACAAATGTACCCAGCAAGACTTACATCAGAACTAACTACATATGCATCATTATCAACAAAGGGGATGGTGGGGTTTAACTGCAGCAAGCCAGCTTGACTCGGTGGCTATCCTAAACTACGACTGCAAGCGACTCTTTTGAGGTGGCGCACACGAGTCCACATATTCACCATATCAATACACCACTATGGATCCGCTCCCGTCTCCCTACGAGAACGCCATCCATAGCACTCACGCTTATCTTGCGTATTTTAGAGTATCCACTTTCACTTGTCTATGAACTGATATAAGCAACCCAGAAGTCCTTTTCCGCGGACACGGCTATTCGAATAGATGATGTTAACCCTGCAGGGGTGTACTTCTTCATACATGTTTCCACCACTTAGTGTCTGCACACGACATGTGCTCGGCAGACTTCAAGCGAAAGCCGACGTGGGTGTAGACCACGACCTACCTAAACACTCAAGTCTCTAGTCCAGGTTTATCGCCTATTCGGGTTCCATCCATGAGGAGATCCGGCCGGAGTTTCGCTCACAGCCCCAAACGATGTGAACAGGGTTCCGTGACACCAAACGGGCGCCCGGTTTACCCGGCCACGTACCTACCGCATCACAGCCCACCCCTACGGTCAGCGCTGTCCACGGCCTCCAGTAAGCTACAAACACCAGAAACTACTTGCAACTCCTGGACAGAGGACTAGGGTGAATAAGAAGTCGAGCGGGGTCATATTTCAGGGCCCAATGTATGGTAGTAGCTGAATCATGGATCACAAACACAGAACTCAGTTCCTAAGGACGGCTGCAATGAGCCCACCATGTACTCCTACATGGCCTCTCACCGACACCTTTTACCAAATCGTGTTCACACACTTAGCTCACACACAGTAGGACATGTTCACCCGCCTCTGATTCATCCCCGATGAATCAGACCTGACTCAACTCTAAGCAGTAGCAGGCATGACAAACAAGCATGAATGAGTAGGCACATCAGGGCTCAAACAACTCCTACTCATGCTAGTGGGTTTCATCTATTTACTGTGGCAATGACAGGTCATGCAAAGGATAAAGGGGTTCAGCTACCGCAGCAAGTAACAGATGAATCGGTGTTGTCCTAATGCAGTAAAAGAGAGCAGGAGCGAGAGAGTAGGATTGTATCGGAATGAACAAGGGGGTTTTGCTTGCCTGGCACTTCTGAAGATAACATTGAGTCTTCATCAGTGTCAATGATCACATCATCGGTATCACGTCTATCGAGAGGGGACAAATACCGGCAACACAGAAGGGAACACAATCAATGCAATGCACAATATGATGCATGATCATGACATGGCAAAATGAATGTGTTTTGGGCTAATGCAACTAGCAACAGATTAAATGAAGTTGGTTTGAATACAAGATTCAAATTCAAACTCCATATGTGATTATTCAAATGCCATTTAATTGATTTGTGCTAAACAGCAGCTATAAGTTGTTCTAACATGCATGAAAATGGTACAGATGGATTCCTTGAATTTTTCTGATAATTTTTCATATATAAATTATCTAATTTGGAGTTACGGTTGAATTTCTATGATTTTTAGAAGTTTTTACAAATTTCTGGAATTTCCTGAATATTTATAAAATGAACTAAATTCCAGAAAAGGAATATTGCGTCAGCATGGCATCATGCTGACCTCAGCAGAGTCAACAGGGGCTGGTCCGGGTCAAACTGACCAGTGGGGTCCACTGGTCAGTGACATAGTGCTGACTAGTGTCGTTGACAGGTGGGGCCAGGTCAACAGCCACGTCAGCAGAGTCAATGCTGACGGGTGGGTCCACTAGGATTAGTTAAAAACTAAACAGAAACTAATCTATGATTAATTAGCAGGTGGGGCCTAGGTGTCAGTGACTTAGGGTTTAGTTAGTGGGGTGATTAACTCCTAACAGCTGCTATCACCGGCGGCTAATCGCCGGCGCAACCAGGACGCGGCGGCGTTGACCGTCCGGCCAATTCCGGCGACGGGAGCTCGCGCGGCTGGGCGCGTTGGAACCGGAGCAAGGAGGCGCGTCGATTGGTGGCCTCAGGCGATGCTAGGGTGGCCGGGAACGACGACCATGGAGGCTTTGGCGGCGGCCGGAGCTCGGGCACCTGCGGGTTTGGCGTTGTGGTGCTCGGGAGGGGAAGCTGGTGGGTTCTACGTGCTCCTGGTGAGGTTTGGAGCACGGTGGTGTGCCCGGCTTTGAGCCACGGTGGCTCTGGCCACGACGGTGACGAGGCACGGCGGCGGCGAGCTCTCGGGTCCGGCGGAAGCAATGGCTAGAGCGGCCAAACGGCATGGGAAGAAGAGGGGAACGGGTCAGCGGCTCACCGCGAGTCCAACGAGCGCGAGGGCGAGGCCGGGGACGCTCTGTGGGCGGCGAATCAAGCGACGACGGCCGTCGGTGCAGAGGAAGAAGATGACGTCGGTGACGGCGCTCCAGGGCGTCCGGCGTCTTGTGGCTCCGTGGTAGGGACGGGGACGTCACGGCGGAGCTCGGGGGCGCGTCGGAGAGGCGAGGGGAAGGCGGTGGCCGCGGTGGTGCTTGGAGGCGTGCTGTGGTGCGCTCGGGGATCACAGGAAGAGAGGGAAAGAGAGAGCCAGAGGAGGGGGAGCGGTCCAGAGGGAGAGGGGAAGTGAGAGGGGGGGTCGGGGAGGCGCGTGGCGTCACCGGGGCGTCGAGGAGGAAGCAGGAGGTGGCCAGGGGAAGCAGGAGGTGGCCGGGGCAGCGTCGGCGCCCGCCACGCACCTGTTCGTCCTCCTGGCGAGGGGTTGAAGACAAGCCTGCCCCTCGCTAGGTTGGGCTGGGCTGGCTCTAGTGGACTGGGCTGCTGGTGGGCTACCAGGTAAGGCCAGGTAAGTTCTACTCCTTTTATTTTTTTTCTGTTCTGTTTTCTATTTTGTTCTGTTTTGTTTTGGTTTAGTAAAATACTAAACCATTTTAATAAATTCTGTAGTTTATTATGTGGCTTACTAAAATATATACAAAGCCACTCACAACTTCCAGAATTATTTGGAGTCATATTTATTATATATTAAAAATAAATCCAAAGCAAATAGTTATTGGATTAATTCAAATGGCCAAAATAATTATCTCTGTGACTCCAAAAATATTGGTTTAAATTTTACCTCTTACCAATATTTTTATGGAATAACAGGAACATTTTCTTGGACACATTTGAGAAGATTTAATTGTTGGTTATTTTTAGAGGTTTCCTGAGGCTTTTGAAAATTCCTCAATTCAAATTTCATTTGAATTTAAACATGATGCAGCAACCAAGCTAGTCCAAGGCCAGGGTAAAGCTAGGGATGTGACAACTCACCCCCACTAAACAAGAATCTCGTCTCGAGATTCAAGCGTAGGGTAAGGTGAAGGAAAACGCAACTAGTATAATCTTCACGATCCAGGGTGCACTTCAATTGAACGTTGATTCATTCACCATCATTGTCTTGAAGTCTTGCCTTGAAAAATCCTGTCAACATGACATGGAGGGAAGAAGGAGACTCTAGAAGGGTCGATCTTCTCGAAGGTCGAACAACTCACGGAATGAGACATAGGACCATCTCTCGGGTTGAGACACGAGATACACATCAAGAGGGGTGGAAAGAAACGGACGACGAAGGTTCACCTAGGTGGACAACAATTCCATACTTAAGAAGGTGGTAATCGATTGTCAACGTAGCGAGGATTTTAGTTGCCATGATACCACGACGAAACATCCTGGAGAAGGGTGATTCGTAGATTATTATCTTAAGTGGCAAAAAGAATTACCTTTGATATAGAGATCACTGAGACTCTCTATATCAGCCGAAGGCAAATCACAGTAATCGATTGGCGGGGTCGGTAGAATGGCATACTCGGACTTGGATGATGTGGATTACCTTGTTGAAGACAACGTAATGGATGAATTTGCTTATCACCGGAGATGGAAGAGACCCGTGGTAGAATGGCACATTGGCGGTGCAAGCTGGGAACAAAATGCAAATGCTGGGAATGATTCTGGTAACTGGGGAAGAACCCAACAATAAAGAGTGAATTCACTGTTGGAGTGGTTATAGCATAACCGAGGAAATCTGGGGCAATCCCAGTTAGTGCCGATGATAACACGTAGCGCTTGTGCGTGCTCTCAAGAACTTGAGCATTTCCACAATCATCAAGGTTTTACCAACATCCGTGTCAAGGATCCTGGCAACACAACATACTACCATGATGAATGGTGATGGAGGATGCAGATGCAAAGGAAGATAACACCTTCTCAGATTTCACCCTTGGCGGGGCCAAGGAAATAAAATCTGGATGATCGACCGGGAGACATTTAGCACTCCGCTTCTAATGTTCTCCTTGACGTGCTAGTGTATCCCATTCATAGATATGGTTTGATAACTAGAACATCAAGTAAAAGGTCGGACTTCGGGATCTCAAAATCCATAGGGGCAACTAGGGAGTAAATCCTACGAAATCCCTATGGGGAGGTGGCCAACTTCCTCAATCAAGATATTATAATAATAGGTCTTCCGGTTGGGCGTGTTGGCCACGACATCCACTTTACCGGTTATCGAGGGACCAATATTATAGTTCTTGGAAAATGTTCCAACCATCATATCTGCCTGAGATTCAGATCTGGTTGGTGTTAGGATATTCCAGACTCATCGAGTCTAGGAAGAAAAATGAAAGTTTGCAACACAATTCGACGAGATGACGTTGCGAGATTCTCGGGGAATGAACTACGATAGC
The DNA here is from genome assembly GCF_002162155.2 of Triticum dicoccoides. Classification (NCBI taxonomy): domain Eukaryota; kingdom Viridiplantae; phylum Streptophyta; class Magnoliopsida; order Poales; family Poaceae; genus Triticum; species Triticum dicoccoides. Next base: position 436,069,245 of record NC_041388.1, read on the forward strand.
TAGCTCCAGAACATGAGCTGGTTCTGCTACGCACGTGTGAACATGTTGTCTCAGACAAACATGATCACATGGTAGTCTTACAATAAAACACTACCGAGTTCTGGTTGGGAACCATCACCGTGGATAACGAAGTCCTTGCATAAGTCATATGATTGGCTCTTATGAAGGAACTTCTTCCCCTTGAACAAATCAATCAGTGGCTTGGTGTGCTCGGGACACATATGGAATGAAGGTTGCAAGTCTCCAGACCACAGAATACTTCGCACGTGTGCATGACTGATTTGGGATGATTCCAAGGAAACAAAACAATCTTCCTCAAATTCATGGCGGCAACTTGCATCATATGCACATGAATTAGGGAAAGTCACTACTTTCATCCAAACATATACTTCATGAACGAAACACGAAGAAATGCTTACACAAGTTTCCAACACTAGGTTGATGTTCAACATGATTCATGGGGGGAGACAAAATGCTACTGATGGGCTCAACAGCAACTCATCGGAATTTCCATATCACTGGACTTTCACCATCATGTGAACACGGTGATAGCATTGGTCAGACCAAAGATGTAATGGTGTATGCTCGAGGGATCAACCACGAGTAGGACAACATTACGAGCATCGTTGGTACTGATTTGATTTGACGATAGCCCACACTCAAATCAAGGGATTGATAAGACAATAGGTCCAGCAACTGATCACAGGGACCAATCGATGAAGATATCATCTTTCTTCAACACACACTACACAAGATTATCCCTTTGGAACGAACTAAGTCAGGCAAGCTTTTATCCTCCAACTCTCCAAGTTGTTGTCTAGCTTAACCAACTAGCTCAGGGATATCTAACACCGATTCTTGGAGAGAAGGTGGTTCACAAGAAACCAACTTGATCTCGAGCTCAACATAACGGTCAGGTGACGACCTGGTGATACTTCCGAGAAGATATTCAGAAAATCATGAACCACCGGTATGTTACTAAGCTCGAGAACAATCTCGCTTTTGAGGGCAAGACGATATGATCAAATGAGTGAGGACTTGACAAGATCCTAACTCATCAATCGAAGGGTGCACCGAAATAAGGACTAGGTAGCACGATCAGTCTTAGAAGGATGATTCAAAAACCAACACGCTAAGAATGAAATTATTATCCTTTAGCTACCAAGCAACGAGGTTGCTGGGAGTATTGATTTCACACACCATGATTCACTTGTCGGCACTCCGGCTGCAACAACACGGAACCGAGGAATGAAAAAGGATGGCGAGAAGTATCACTATGTCAAGAGTTCACAAAAGGTGGTGCAATTCTCATGAAATTCCTGTCATAAAGAAGGTAATACTTCAGGGTAGAGCAGACCAGAAGCTGAATTGTAACTTGATCTGCGGAACACAACTACTTTGACCCAATCCTAAATATGGATGAGGTACTGGAGTTTGTTTCTCCTATTCCTTCTGAAATAGAATGGCCTGGCGGACCACAAGGGTAATAGGCATCGACGAACGAATGCACGCATACTCTTGACTATCAATTGATAGACGAAGGTCAGTAGACAACTAAAGAGGGACAACTCAAGGAACATATAACTTTCTGAGTTGTGGATACATGGGTTGGTATGCCGAACAAAGTTCAACATAATTCTTCCGGATAACCCATGCAGAAAGGTTGAGCTGGCAGAGTCACAATATAGCATGGAGAACTCATAGAGGGCCTGTTGTGATCTTTTGATCCAACAAACTTCTGCCATAATGGTTCATGGTATTTGGAAGAACGATATACCATGGACCTCGAGGACTATCGCAAAGGTTACTAATATCCTAAAGGCACTAGCAATTACTATCAACATGAAGTAAGTAGAGTGAATCTTGGGTTCAAAGCCCAAGGAGTAGAATACCTACTACTAAGTAGCATCACGGAATGCTTTCGAGGATAAAGGCCAGAATCATCACACTGGGAACACAAAACGTTGCTGGATTACTAGGTGACTTCCTAAAACACCTAGGGTCATAATAATTATTCCAACATATATGTCGAGGCAATAAAGTACCTCAACTCACTAATTTGTGTGATTAATCTGACCAAAGGCACATCGGAAACAGAAGGAAGGGATTTGCAAATGCATCGGACTATTTAGAAACCTGGGATGACTCGGACAGCATAACGGCTGTAAATGCTCAGAAAAGATTTGAGACATTCACAAAAATGGTGGCATAACCACTCAGGAGCACAATATCAAGGTTTCGAGATCAACAATTAACATACGGAAGTAGTAGGAACTGAACTGAGACTTAGATCCAACAATCTTATAAGTCCACTGATTAGTAACACGTGGTCCTAATAGAAAGAAGAGATAGCCTAGTTCTTAATCCCCGTAGAAGAGAAGATGATGACTCAGATCAGAAGGCCATGAGGTATAAGAAGTAAAAGAGCCTTACGTTCCATCCCACAATCAATTCCCTTACATATAACTAAAGAATTTCTAGACTCAACTTCGATCAGTTTGGCTTGGTAATCCTACAGGCAGTCAAGCTCTGATACCAACGCTGTCAGGACCCCGACTCAATGCCACATCGATCTAGCATGTAACACCTCATATCACTTTGCGGCCTCACGCACGGTATTCCCACGGGTGTCGCCTTACCTTTGCCCGGGACCGTTTGCGCCTTTTGGCACACGTATATGACAGTGTCGCTAGCATCCATATGATAAGGAGCCCGGGCTGACATGGCTAGTCGTAAACCCAAAGCGGCACAGACTTACAGGGACAGGCATCCATGACCCAGCATCGAACGTGTCGGTCATCAGCGGGTGAATCCAGGCTGTAGCACTGGGCTAGCAGGACTCCGGTGAACCGGGCTGTAGCGGGCTAACAGGACTCCGGTATTCACCGCGTGACATTTCCCCGAAGGGACAGACACAGGAACGAAGAAGGACACATGCCGGCCAGCCTAAGTGTTCCGGAGCAGTAGCAAGCTACCATGGCTCGGTGGAAACACTAGGAGACATTTCCCCGTAAGAGAGGCTACTAAAGATAAACAACTAGATGGTCAGATCCCACACATACCAAGCATTTCAATAACATACACACAATATGCTCGATATGTGCAGATACAACATGGCATCACAACATGACTCTACGACTCAAGTAATTTATTCAATAGGCTCCGAGGAGCGAGACATTACAAACATGGGTCTCACGACCCAACAATCAGAGCATACAAGTCAAAGCACAAGCGGAAGCTATCATGTCTGAGTACAGACATCTATAAACGAAAAAGGCTGAGAAGCCTGACTATCTATCAGATCCTGCCGAGGGCACAAGATCGTAGCTGAGGTAACAAGCTAAACGTCGAAGTCCACGTGGAACTACTAGTGAGACTGAAGTCTCTCTGCAAAAACATAAAATAGGCAAACGTGAGTACAAATATACCCAGCAAGACTTACATCAGAACTAACTACATATGCATCATTATCAACAAAGGGGATGGTGGGGTTTAACTGCAGCAAGCCAGCTTGACTCGGTGGCTATCCTAAACTACGACTGCAAGCGACTCTTTTGAGGTGGCGCACACGAGTCCACATATTCACCATATCAATACACCACTATGGATCCGCTCCCGTCTCCCTACGAGAACGCCATCCATAGCACTCACGCTTATCTTGCGTATTTTAGAGTATCCACTTTCACTTGTCTATGAACTGATATAAGCAACCCAGAAGTCCTTTTCCGCGGACACGGCTATTCGAATAGATGATGTTAACCCTGCAGGGGTGTACTTCTTCATACATGTTTCCACCACTTAGCGTCTGCACACGACATGTGCTCGGCAGACTTCAAGCGAAAGCCGACGTGGGTGTAGACCACGACCTACCTAAACACTCAAGTCTCTAGTCCAGGTTTATCGCCTATTCGGGTTCCATCCATGAGGAGATCCGGCCGGAGTTTCGCTCACAGCCCCAAACGATGTGAACAGGATTCCCGAGATACCAAACGGGCATCCGGTACACCGTGCCACGTACCTACCGCATCACAGCCCACCCCTACGGTCAGCGCTGTCCACGGCCTCCAGTAAGCTACAAACACCAGAAACTACTTGCAACTCCTGGACAGAGGACTAGGGTGAATAAGAAGTCGAGCGGGGTCATATTTCAGGGCCCAATGCATGGTAGTAGCTGAATCATGGATCACAAACACAGAACTCAGTTCCTAAGGACGGCTTCAATGAGACAACCCACCATGTACTCCTACATGGCCTCTCACCGACACCTTTTACCAAATCGTGTTCACACACTTAGCTCACACATAGTAGGACATGTTCACACACCTCTGATTCATCCTCGATGAATCAGACCTGACTCAACTCTAAGCAGTAGCAGGCATGACAAACAAGCATGAATGAGTAGGCACATCAGGGCTCAAACAACTCCTACTCATGCTAGTGGGTTTCATCTATTTACTGTGGCAATGACAGGTCATGCAAAGGATAAAGGGGTTCAGCTACCGCAGCAAGTAACAGATGAATCGGTGTTGTCCTAATGCAGTAAAAGAGAGCAGGAGCGAGAGAGTAGGATTGTATCGAATGAACAAGGGGTTTTTGCTTGCCTGGCACTTCTGAAGATAACATTGAGTCTTCATCAGTGTCAACGATCACATCATCGGTATCACGTCTATCGAGAGGGGACAAATACCGGCAACACAGAAGGGAACACAATCAATGCAATGCACAATATGATGCATGATCATGACATGGCAAAATGAATGTGTTTTGGGCTAATGCAACTAGCAACAGATTAAATGAAGTTGGTTTGAATACAAGATTCAAATTCAAACTCCATATGTGATTATTCAAATGCCATTTAATTGATTTGTGCTAAACAGCAGCTATAAGTTGTTCTAACATGCATGAAAATGGTACAGATGGATTCCTTGAATTTTTCTGATAATTTTTCATATATAAATTATCTAATTTGGAGTTACGGTTGAATTTCTATGATTTTTAGAAGTTTTTACAAATTTCTGGAATTTCCTGAATATTTATAAAATGAACTAAATTCCAGAAAAGGAATATTGCGTCAGCATGGCGTCATGCTGACCTCAGCAGAGTCAACAGGGGCTGGTCCGGGTCAAACTGACCAGTGGGGTCCATTGGTCAGTGACATAGTGCTGACTAGTGTCGTTGACAGGTGGGGCCAGGTCAACAGCCACGTCAGCAGAGTCAATGCTGACGGGTGGGTCCACTAGGATTAGTTAAAAACTAAACAGAAACTAATCTATGATTAATTAGCAGGTGGGGCCTAGGTGTCAGTGACTTAGGGTTTAGTTAGTGGGGTGATTAACTCCTAACAGCTGCTATCACCGGCGGCTAATCGCCGGCGCAACCAGGACGCGGCGGCGTTGACCGTCCGGCCAATTCCGGCGACGGGAGCTCGCGCGGCTGGGCGCGTTGGAACCGGAGCAAGGAGGCGCGTCGATTGGTGGCCTCAGGCGATGCTAGGGTGGCCAGGAACGACGACCATGGAGGCTTTGGCGGCGGCCGGAGCTCGGGCACCTGCGGGTTTGGCGTTGTGGTGCTCGGGAGGGGAAGCTGGTGGGTTCTACGTGCTCCTGGTGAGGTTTGGAGCACGGTGGTGTGCCCGGCTTTGAGCCACGGTGGCTCTGGCCACGACGGTGACGAGGCACGGCGGCGGCGAGCTCTCGGGTCCGGCGGAAGCAATGGCTAGAGCGGCCAAACGGCATGGGAAGAAGAGGGGAACGGGTCAGCGGCTCACCGCGAGTCCAACGAGCGCGAGGGCGAGGCCGGGGACGCTCTGTGGGCGGCGAATCAAGCGACGACGGCCGTCGGTGCAGAGGAAGAAGATGACGTCGGTGACGGCGCTCCAGGGCGTCCGGCGTCTTGTGGCTCCGTGGTAGGGACGGGGACGTCACGGCGGAGCTCGGGGGCGCGTCGGAGAGGCGAGGGGAAGGCGGTGGCCGCGGTGGTGCTTGGAGGCGTGCTGTGGTGCGCTCGGGGATCACAGGAAGAGAGGGAAAGAGAGAGCCAGAGGAGGGGGAGCGGTCCAGAGGGAGAGGGGAAGTGAGAGGGGGGGTCGGGGAGGCGCGTGGCGTCACCGGGGCGTCGAGGAGGAAGCAGGAGGTGGCCAGGGGAAGCAGGAGGTGGCCGGGGCAGCGTCGGCGCCCGCCACGCACCTGTTCGTCCTCCTGGCGAGGGGTTGAAGACAAGCCTGCCCCTCGCTAGGTTGGGCTGGGCTGGCTCTAGTGGACTGGGCTGCTGGTGGGCTACCAGGTAAGGCCAGGTAAGTTCTACTCCTTTTATTTTTTTTCTGTTCTGTTTTCTATTTTGTTCTGTTTTGTTTTGGTTTAGTAAAATACTAAACCATTTTAATAAATTCTGTAGTTTATTATGTGGCTTACTAAAATATATACAAAGCCACTCACAACTTCCAGAATTATTTGGAGTCATATTTATTATATATTAAAAATAAATCCAAAGCAAATAGTTATTGGATTAATTCAAATGGCCAAAATAATTATCTATGTGACTCCAAAAATATTGGTTTAAATTTTACCTCTTACCAATATTTTTATGGAATAACAGGAACATTTTCTTGGACACATTTGAGAAGATTTAATTGTTGGTTATTTTTAGAGGTTTCCTGAGGCGTTTGAAAATTCCTCAATTCAAATTTCATTTGAATTTAAACATGATGCAGCAACCAAGCTAGTCCAAGGCCAGGGTAAAGCTAGGGATGTGACAGTTCAGATCTGAAATCATGGCACTCGGGCCCTAGTGACAAGCATTAAGCATAGCAAAGTCATAGCAACATCAATCTCAGAACATAATGGATACTAGGGATCAAACCCTAACAAAACTAACTCGATTACATGATAAATCTCATCCAACCCATCACCGTCCAGCAAGCCTACGATGGAATTACTCACGCACGGCGGTGAGCATCATGAAATTGCTGATGGAGGATGGTTGATGATGACGACGGCGACGAATCCCCCTCTCCGGAGCCCCGAACGGACTCCAGATCAGCCCTCCCGAGAGGTTTTAGGGCTTGGCGGCGGCTCCGTATCGTAAAACGCGATGATTTCTTCTCTCTTATTTTGTCTCTCCGAAAGCAAATATATAGAGTTGGAGTTGGCGTCGGAGGGCATCCAGGGGGCCCACGAGGTAGGGGGCGTGCCCTAGGGGGGGCGTCCCCCACCCTCGTGAGCAGGGTGTGGGCCCGCTGGTCTTCATCTTTGGCGAGGATTTTTTATTATTTTTTCTAAGATGTTCCGTGGAGTTTTAGGTCATTCCGAGAATATTTGTTTTCTGCACATAAAACAACATCATGGCAATTCTGCTGAAAACAGCGTCAGTCCGGGTTAGTTCCATTCAAATCATACAAGTTAGAGTCCAAAACAAGGGCAGAAGTGTTTTGAAAAGTAGATACGACGGAGACGTATCAACTCCCCCAACCTTAAACCCTTGCTTGTCCTCAAGCAATTCAGTTGACAAAGTGAAAGAAAGAAAAGAAAACTTTTACAAACTCTGTTTGCTCTTGTTGTTGTAACTATGTCAAGCAAGTATTCAAGTTTTCAGTATAGATCATAACTAACCATATTTGCAATAATTCTCAGGTCTCATAATTACTCACATCAATAGCATAATCAACTAGCAAGTCATAATAATAAACCTCGGATGACAACACTTTCTCAAAACAATCATAATATGATATAACAAGATGGTATCTCGCTAGCCCTTTCTGAGACCGCAAAACATAAATGCAGAGCACCTTTAAAGATCAAGGACTGACTAGACATTGTAATTCATGGTAAAAGAGATCCAATCATAGTCATACCCAATATAAATTAACAGTGATGAATGCAAATGACAGCTGTGCTCTCCAGCTAGTGCTTTTTAATAAGAGGGTGATGACTCAACATAAAAGTAAATAGATAGGCCCTTCACAGAGGGAAGCAGGGATTTGTAGAGGTGCTAGATCTCGGTTTTGAAATAGAGATAAATTGTATTTTGAGCGATATACTTTCATTGTCAACGTAACAACTAAGAGATGGCGATATCTTCCATGCTAAACACATTATAGGCGGTTCCCAAACAGAATGGTAAAGTTTATACTCCCCCTCCACCAACAAGCATCAATCCATGTCTTGCTCAAAACAACGAGTGCCTCCAACATACATCGGGTCCTATGGGGAGTTTTCTTTGCAATTAATTTTGATTTAGTTTGCATAAAGCATGGAACTGGGCATTCCGGTGACCAGCCATTTTCTCGTGAGTGAGGAGCGGAGTCCACTCCTCTTGAGAATAACCCACCTAACACGGAAGATAAGGACAGCCTTGGTTGATACATGAGCTATTCGAGCATACAAAACAGAATGTTTATTTGAAGGTTTAGAGTTTGGCACATACAAATTTACTTGGAACGGCAGGTAGATACCGCATATAGGAAGGTATGGTGGACTCATCTGGAATAACTTTGGGGTTTAAGGGATTGGATGCACAAGCAGTATTCCCACTTAATACAAGTGAAGGCTAGCAAAAGACAGGGAAGCGACCAACTAGAGAGCGACAACAGTCATGTACATGCATTAAAATTAATAAACATTGGATCCAAGTATGAGTAGGATATAATCCACCATGAACATAAATATCGTGAAGGCTATGTTGATTTGTTTCAACTACATGCGTGAACATGTGCCAAGTCGAGTCACTTAAGTCATTCAAAGGAGGATACCACCCCATTATACCACATCATAACCATCTCAATAGCATGTTGGCACACAAGGTAAATCATTATAACTCATAGCTAATCAAGCATGGCACAAGCAGCTACGATCTCTAATTGTCATTGCAAACATGTTCATTCATAATAAGCTGAATTAAGAATGAGGGACTCATCATATTTACAAAAAAAAGAGGTCGAGTTCATACCAACTTTTCTCATCTTAGTCAGTCCATCATATATCATCATAATTGCCTTTCACTTGCACGACCAAGCGATGTGAATAATAATAAGAGTGCACGTGCATTGGACTAAGCTAGAATCTGCGAGCATTCAATAAACAGGAGAAGAGAAGGCAATATGGGCTCGGGGTTAAATCAACAATAATGCATATAAGAGCCACTTCAACAATTTAATTATGGTCTTCTCCTACTGACCCCCAAAGAAAAGAAAAGAAATAAAACTATTTACACGGGAAAGCTCCCAACAAGAAAAAGAAGAATGACAAATATTTTTGGGTTTTCTTTTTAATTATTACTACTATAGCAGAAAAATAAACTACTACTAATTTTTTGTTTTTCTTAAGGTTTAAGAAACACACAAGAAGAAAGCAGGAAAAAGTAAATAAACTAGCATGGATATTACAGTGAAAGAGTATGAGCACCGACATCTAGCAATGAGTGTGTGTGAACATAAATGTAATGTCGGTGAGAAATACATACTCCCCCAAGCTTAGGATTTTGGCCTAAGTTGGTCTATTGCCAGGGATAGCCTGGCGGATACCCATAGGTGTAGCTGGGGTTGTACTGCGACGAAGAATAGTTGAGATCATACTGATGTGCAACAATTATCGCCTGCTGAGCTGCAGCATGGAGTCGAGCTGCCTCCGCTCTCCTCTCGTACTCTTCTGCCTCCTCTCTGGTAATAACATATCTTCTTTTTGTCTGTGAATGAAAAAAGGCAGGAGCAGGGAGAGTAATACGGAAAACACATCGTTTATCAAAAATTAAACGATATAAGAGAGGTGATTCAGGCCTCTCGACAAACTGGTGTGAAGCCATAGAGTCATAATCTAAATATGCAGGAGGCAACTCCGTATCACCCTCACGAATGTCTATTTCAAGAAAATGAGCTAAGCGGGTTGCAAAAATTCCTCCAAAGAAATCTCCATTATGTCTATTATGATGCAACCTATGAGCTACAATGGCTCCCATATGATAAGATTGGTCTCCTAACATAGCACTCCTAAGAATGCTAAGATCAGGGACACACATGTGACATGCTTCATCCTTAGCATTTATGCATCTACCGATGAAGAGAGCAAAATAAAGTATAGCAGGAAAGTGAATGCTCCCTATGGTAGCCTGCGTTATATCTCTAGATTCCCCCACGGTTATACTAGCAAGAAAGTTTCTAAATTCAGATTTAGGGGGATCCCTAACACTACCCCATGATGGAAGTTTGCAAGCAGAAGTGAAATCCTCTAAGTCCATGGTATAAAATTTGTCATAGAGATCAAACATGATTGAAGGAGAATTATGCGAAGATGAATACTCAAACCTCCTCACGAATGAACTTGTGAGATCATGATACTGGGGGCATTTGTTAGCCTCAAAATCCTCAAGACCAGCATTGCGCAAATATACTTTGAATTCTTCGTTAATTCCCGCACGGTCCATAAAATTTTCCGACGGCCATTCGCAAGGCCGTACTGGAGCGTCTCTTGGTGGATCCTCGTCAGCATCGCGCATAACAATCCTGGGTCCTTGCTTATTAGAAGAACCACCTTGGAACATCTTCCTAAGCATATTGTTTTTCTCTGAAAAAGTCTGAAATTTTTAGCAACTTCAAAATAAAAGTAAACCAAACTCAATAAAACTGATAGCAACTACTCCTACAAGTGCCTAGAGCCTAAATCAAGCATTAGAACTATTTAGAACCATATAAATTTGACATGCAAGCTCAAGAACATGGTCACCTATGCAGCACAAATTTGCAAAGAATAAAGCACTAGAATAAAAACTAATTGGACCAATGGAGGAGTCACATACCAAGGAACAATCTCCCCAAGCAATTTTGCGAGAGGTGCTTTGAGCAAGGAGATCGAAAATCACAGCAAAAGTGGCTGGAACTCGTGCTTGAGTTGGTTTTTCGGGTTTGTGTGAGACAAAGGAAGAAGATGGGTGCTGGGATAAATGGAGGAGGGCCACCGTGGGCCCACGAGGCAGGGGGCGCGCCCTAGAGGGGGGGGCCACCACCCTCGTGGCCAGGTGGCAGCTCCTCCCACGGTAATTTTTGCACAGTAAATCCTCAAATATTCTCGAAAAAATCATATTAAATTGGCATGGCATTCTGAGGACTTTTATTTTCGGGATATTTTTATATTGCACGGATAAGTCAGGAAACAGACAGAAAAATACTATTTTTACTTTATTTCTACTAATTAACAGAAAGTATAGAGAGGGTACAGAAGTTTGTGCTTCTAGTTTCATCCATCTCATGCTCATCAAAAAGAATCCACTAACAAGGTCGATCAAGTCTTGTTAACAAACTCATTCCGATAATCATGAACCGGAGAAATTTCGAATAACACTAAGTTACCTCAACGGGGATATGCACATCCCCAATAATAAATATATCATATTTCTTTTTGACAGTAGGAAGAGGGAATTCAAAACCTCCAATTATAATCGATGAAATTTTTCCAATGGAGTTGATACTATGAACTTGAGGTTGTTTTCTCGGAAAGTGTACCGTATGTTCATTACCATTAACATGAAAAGTGACATTGCCTTTGTTGCAATCAATAACTGCCCCTGCAGTATTAAGAAAAGGTCTTCCAAGAATAATAGACATACTATCATCCTCGGGAATATCAAGTATATCAAAGTCCGTTAAAATAGTAACTTTTGCAACCACAACAGGCACATCGTCACAAATACCAACAGGTATAGGAGTTGATTTATCAGCCATTTGCAAAGATATTTCAGTAGGTGTCAGCTTATTCAAGTCAAGTCTACGATATAAAGAGAGAGGCATGACACTAACACCGGCTCCAAGATCACATAAAACAGTTTTAATATAATTTCTTTTAATGGAGCAAGGTATAGTAGGTACTCCGGGGTCTCTAAGTTTCTTTGGTATTCCACCCTTAAAAGTATAATTAGCAAGCATGGTGGAAATTTCGGCTTCCGGTATCTTTCTTTTATTAGTAATGATATCCTTCATATATTTAGCATAAGGATTTCTTTTAAGCACATCAGTTAATCGCATACGCAAAAAGATAGGCCTAATTATTTCAGCAAAGCGCTCAAAATCCTTATCATCCTTTTTCTTGGAGGATTTCGGAGGAAAAGGAATGGGTTTCTGAACCCAAGGTTCCCTTTCTTTACCATGTTTCCTAGCAACAAAGTCTCTTTTATCATAATGTTGATTCTTTGATTGTGGGTTATCAAGATCAATAACAGGTTCAGTCTCTACGTCATTGTCATTACTAGGTTGAGCATCATCATGAACATCATTATTAATATTTTCATTAGGTTAATGTTCATTACCAGATTGTGTTTCAACATCAGACATAGAAATATCATTTGGATTATCAGGTGGTTCAGCAATAGTTTCACTAGAAGTTTGCACAGTTCTATCATTTTTCTTTGATAATCTTGCTCGATTCTCTTAGGGTGGCCTTCAGGATACAAAGGTTCCTAAGTCATTCTACCAGTTCTAGTAGCCACACTAACAACATAATCATTTTTCTTACTATTCATTTCATGAAGCACTTCTTTTTAAGCCTTAAGTACTTGTTCTACTTGAGTGGTAACCATAGAAGCATGTTTGCTAACAAGTTTAAGTTCACCTTTAATATTAGCCATATAATCACCCAAGCGTCTAATCATATAAGCATTTTCTTTTAATTGTCTACCAAAATAAGCATTGAAGTCGTCTTGCTTAAACATAAAGTTATCAAACTCATCCAAACACTGACTAGCAATTTTAGTAAGAGGGACTTCAGCTTTATCATATATATAGAGAGAATTTATCTTTACTACATGTGTCGGGATATCGGAATCAAGAGGTTCTTCAATAAATAAAGAATTGAGATCATATGTTTCTTCAACAGGCGGTATATTAAGACCATGTATTTCTTCAATAGGAGGTAAATTCTTAACATCTTCAGCCTTAATACCTTTTTCTTTTATAGATTTCTTTGCCTCTTGCATATCTTCGGGACTGAGGAATAAAACACCTCTCTTCTTCGGAGTTGGTTTAAGAATAGGCTCAGTAATTGGAGCAGGAGCTGGCTCAGGAGGTGCCCAATTATTTTCATTTGTCAGTATATTATTCGATAGAATTTCGGCTTCATCCGGTGTTCTTTCTCTGAAAAGAGAACCAGCACAACTATCCAGGTAATCTCTGGAAGCATCGGTTAGTCCATTATAAAAGATATCAAGGATTTCAGGTTTCTTAAGAGGATGATCAGGCAAAGCATTAAGTAACTTGAGGAGCCTCCCCCAAGCTTGTGGGAGACTCTCTTCTTTAATTTGCATGAAGTTGTATATTTACCTCAAAGCAGCTTGTTTTTTATGAGCAGGGAAATATTTAGCAGAGAAGTAATAAATCATATTCTAGGGACTACGCACACAACCAGGATCAAGAGAATTAAACCATATCTTAGCATCACCCTTTAATGAGAACGGAAATATTTTGAGTATATAAAAGTAACGCGATCTCTTATCATTAGTAAACAGGGCAGCTATATCATTTAACTTAGTAAGATGTGCCACAACAGTTTCAGATCCATAGTCATAAAACGGATCAGATTCAACCAAAGTAATTATATCAGGATCAACAGAGAATTCATAATCCTTATCAGGAACACAAATAGGTGAAGTAGCAAAAGCAGGGTCGGGTTTCATTTTATCTCTAAGTGATTCTTTGTTCCATTTAACTAATAACCTCTTAAGCTCATATCTATCTTTGCAAGCTAAAATAGTGGCAAAAGATTCCATATCAAAAAGATAACCATCAGGAATAACAAGCATATTTTCATCATCACTATCATCATCGTATTCAGATTCAATAATTTCTTTCTCTCTAGCCCTAGCAATTTGTTCATCAAGAAATTCACCAAGGGGCACAGTAGTATCAGGCATAGAAGCAGTTTCATCATAAGTATCATGCATAGCAGAAGTGGCATCATCAATAACATGCGACATATCAGAACGAATAGCAGAAGCAGGTGTAGGTGTCGCAAACTTACTCATAACAAAAGGTGAATCAAGTGCAGAGCTAGATGACAGTTCCTTACCTCCCCTCGTAGTTGAGGGATAGATCTTGGTTTTTGGATCTCTCAAGTTCTTCATAGTGATAAGCAGATATAAATCCCAAGTGACTCAAAGAATAGAGCTATGCTCCCCGGCAACGGCGCCAGAAATTGGTCTTGATAACCCACAAGTATAGGGGATTGCAACAGCTTTCGAGGGTAGAGTATTGAACCCAAATTTATTGATTCGACGGGCCAAAGAATATTCTCAAGTATTAGCAGCTGAGTTGTCAATTCAACCACACCTGGAAACTTAGTATCTGTAGCAGAGTGGTTAAGAGCAAAGTAATATGATAGTGGTGGTAGCTGCAACAAAAGAAAAGATAGCAAAAGTAATGTTTTTGGTATTTTGTAGTGATTGTAATAGTGGCATCGGGAAAGTAAATAGGCGTAAAACAGTATATGGAAAACTCGTAGGCACCGGATCAGTGATGGATAATTATGCCGGATGCGGTTCATCATGTAACAGTCATAACATAGGGCGACACAGAACTAGCTCCAATTCATCAATGTAATGTAGGCATGTATTCCGTATATAGTCATACGTGCTTATGGAAAAGAACTTGCATGGCATCTTTTGTCCTACCCTCCCGTGGCAGCGGGATCCTATTGGAAACTAAGGGATATTAAGGCCTCCTTTTAATAGAGAACCGGAACAAAGCATTAGCAGATAGTGAATACATGAACTCCTCAAACTATGGTCATCACCGGGAGTGGTCCTGATTATTGTCACTTCGGGGTTGCCAGATCATAATACATAGTAGGTGACTATAGACTTGCAAGATAGGATCAAGAACTCATATATATTCGTGAAAACATAATAGGTTCAGATCTGAAATCATGACACTCGGGCCCTAGTGACAAGCATTAAGCATAGCAAAATCATAGCAACATCAATCTCAGAACATAATGGATACTAGGGATCAAACCCTAACAAAACTAACTCGATTACATGATAAATCTCATCCAACCCATCACCGTCCAGCAAGCCTACGATGGAATTACTCACGCACGGCGGTGAGCATCATGAAATTGGTGATGGAGGATGGTTGATGATGACGACGACGACGAATCCTCCTCTCCGGAGCCCCGAACGGACTCCAGATCAGCCCTCCTGAGAGGCTTTAGGGCTTGGCGGCGGCTCCGTATCGTAAAACGCGATAATTTCTTCTCTCTTATTTTTTTATCTCTGAAAGCAAATTTATAGAGTTGGAGTTGACGTCGGAGGGCATCCAGGGGGCCCACGAGGTAGGGGCGCACCCTAGGGGGGGCGTCCCCCACCCTCGTGAGCAGGGTGTGGGCCCCTGGTCTTCATCTTTGGTGAGGATTTTTTATTATTTTTTCTAAGATGTTCCGTGGAGTTTCAGGTCATTCCGAGAATATTTGTTTTCTGCACATAAAACAACATCATGGCAATTCTGCTGAAAACAGCGTCAGTCCGAGTTAGTTCCATTCAAATCATACAAGTTAGAGTCCAAAACAAGGGCAAAAGTGTTTGGAAAAGTAGATACGACGGAGACGTATCAGTGAGGCGCAGGACGGCGTGGTCGGAGTGGTTCTGGTACGGCGTACGTCGGCGTCGGCGTCGTGGAGGCAGCTCTGCCTCGGCTTCAGCTGCTAAGTCCTTGAGGGCATTGCAGTTGCGGTTGCGTTGGATGACGACGTTGGGGCACCAGCTCCGGCGTGATGGAGGAGGGCGGCGGTGGATTGGCCGCTATGGGGTGGAGGACGGAGGAGGCTAGGGTTTCGCGGCTGGTGGAGAGGGCGTTTTCACGCCCACGGAGTATGAATGGGGAAACGGAGGGAGGCGGGGAACTAAGGGGGAACAATGTTTCGGTTTGAGACGCGCTTGTTTGAAATTTGGGGAAAGTTACAAACTTTCCCCCCATCTAAAATTTCGGACATATTGCGGGTTGGGGGTAGGACAGTCATGTCAGGTGTCCCAAATGTGGGCGGGATAGATTTCGGCCGAGCGCATGGGTAGGCGCCCATGGCGTATGAATGCTGCTCTAACGTCTTGGTGAAGTTACAAACCTACCCCGGTTTAGACCTTTGGACATCGGGCCGATAGGCTACACGGGCCAGAGTCAGGACAGTAATTTCCTACCACCAAAACATTAGTCTCGCGCGGTTTCGGGTGACCAGAGGCCTATTTGGCGCTTCGTTCAATATTTGGGAGCAGAAGCATTAACGTTTTCGGTTCTCTTGAATTGAACTTTCAGGATTTGTCAAACTTCACAAATCTTTACTCTTGAAAATCCTAAAGCTACGATTATTTTGGAATGGAGGGGGTACATTTGAATATACATTGTACACGAGTATATATTAAAAAATATGCAACTTACCTCAGTTCATGCATAGTTCCAGATATAATCTCCTTGGTTGCAAAAAAAAGTTAGATATGCGTATGAATATATATAGCATGTTCAAACTCACAACAAAGATTGATGCCCCCTTTTACATCTGATTTACAAATGCCATTATCTCGGGTTCAAATAGATGAATGCACTTCCTATGAATTCGAATCTTCGAAACCCCCTTTATGTTGAATTCGACATGTATTCTATTTCGTAGCTAGCAATTTGGAATGTATCCATGCAAGTGAAAAATGTATAAAGTGCTTCACACTAACAACATGGAGTGCACTAATTAATGTTTATATATGAATTGCAAAAGCATCCATTGCCTGTATTTCAAACCGCTCTCACTCTATGAATCGATAATATGAAATAAACACATGCACATGCTAGAATTTAATTGTAGTTGAAGAAAGAACCTACTCCTGGTACTGTATATTAGTGATAGGGGTGTGTACAAAGTACACGTGAATACCAGGCATTGTGCGTGTGTGTATACTATCGACGAACTAGCCCCCAAGCTTGTATAACATACTAAGGACCTAGGGTTACAAATCATATATAGTCGGCTTATCACCAGTGGGGATAGAGTCCTCCACGACTCTGGTAGCTTCGTGTTGTACGCCAAGTCCTCCACATGGGTCTTCGTATAACACGTCTCGGTCCAACCTATATGTGGTACAGGATTTAACCGACCCATGAGTCTTCATGTTGACCCACCACAACTAGAAATAATGTGTCCACCACACCACACACGCAATCGGCCACTAAGAAAATAAGCATATACAATAGTACAACGGTATCTAGCTCACGATACGTCTCCATATTTTGTTGATGACACTGACGGACTTTGCATTTGATGCGTGCTCCGTATTTTGTTGACGACACTTACGGTCATTATATTTGAAGCGAAAGCACAATATGGTCACTGAACTTCAAAATAAGCTCATCACAGTCACCACATACATTTTGTCGTGCTAACCAACATGTGGTTGGATGGTTAGAGGACAGTGGTTTCTCGAGCCCACCAAAGTTAAAGTCCCGGTGCTCGCATTTATCTTGTGTTAATTTCAGTATTTTCCGGCGACGTACGTTCAGTGGGAGGAGACGTTCCACTCGACTACGAGGCACCTATGCTGACTTCGTAAAATCTCAAGATCATATATGCTGTCCCACTCTCTCGAAGGTGCTCATAGGGGTATGGTTCGCGTGTGTGCGCTTATAGCGGTGAGTGCTTGCACGTATATATGAGCCCTTGCGTTTGTACCGTGTTAAACAAATACATATCATGATTATACGGTCACTGGCTCACCCGTACAACTCCGTATTTTGTTGATGACACAATCAATTGACCAATCAAACGTTCCACGCGGCGCAACTAATGTTGCATCATCGGGGCGCGTAACCGTGGGGCCCACCTGTCAGCCCGTATATGAAAGAAAAGAAATGGTAGTTTGAGTCTGTACTGTGTTAATAAAATAGGAGTACATTTTAGGGTGATCATATGGTCACTGGCTCACCATACAGCTCCGTAATTTGTTGATAACACGATCAATTGACCAGTCAAACGGTCCACATTCAGCAACGCACATTATCATAGGGCCCACCCGTCAGCGCGTATATGAAGGACAGAAATGGTAATAAATTAGTGATCGGTGGGTATTCGAAGTCGTGAGACCTCTGGTTGGCAGTCACCAGCGGTTGGGGGGCGTTCATTGGGCGGTGGGGTGGGGATCCCCGGAGAAAAAGCTCGGCGGGGGGGAGGGGCTAGAGGGATGGCCAGTGTGGCGGCGGACCGGCGGTGGGGAGTGGTTTCGGAGAGGGCGGGCCGGCCGCGGGCGGCGGGGGCTGGCGGTTCGGCCGGTGGTGGCTGGCGGCTCAGGGGGGGTGGAGTTTGATGATAAACTAGAGGCCCTTGATTTCGTATCCAACGGCTGGAAAATCTAATGACCAGAGATGAAAAAGTCAGTCGACTGACGTGTAGACTCACCCCGCACGTACACATGCATGCACGCAAGACACGCATGCATGTAGCGTGCAACACTGACATGTACACATGCACGCATGCTGGCGTGCAACACTGACACGTACACATGCACTCACGAACACACGCACGTACACACCCATGCATGCAACACTGAAACGTACCCTTGCACGCACGCCTGCATGCACACAGCACACGACGCAAGACACATGTTCAACCTATACGTGCATGCACCCTTTGTTAAGGACATGGATTGTTACGGGTATTAATCAATCTTATCTGTGATAAGCAGAACATTGATGTTTGCAGCGGTCTTTATGAATCACAACGTATCGAACGGGCTATCAACATAGTAGGCTTATCTACATGGAAAAGATGACGTCACACTCAATGAACAATCATCGGTTTATGAAATGCCCGCTTCTGACCGCCCTGGCCCACCAAAGGTTCCTCTGCTGTGCGCTGCCTGCGTTGGGTCACTGACATGCAGGCCATGCACCCAAAGAGCCCACACGCCGGCCAAGAATCACACACCTCCGCCGCTCCCCTATCTCCTCCACCATTTTCTCCACTCTTACAATGGCTTACGAAGAGTAGTTATTCCGCATCCAAGCCGGCTGTGTAGCCTGCCGGATACGAGCTATGCAGCTCGCTGATCCACCTCCCTCCCCTCGCTCGACGGAGCCAGTTGCCGCCCCAAGCCGGCGCGCGGTTCAGCAACTCGCCGCTCCAGGCTAGCTCGACGGGGAGCGGCGCACGGGCGTCGTTGCTGCCGTCCACGCCGTCGCCTCGTGCCGCGTCTCCCGTTTCTGTGGCCGAGACTTCCATGCCGGCGGCCGCGCCATGCAAGCAGCGACAGAAGCCGGGTGCGCGGAGAGTGACGAGTCGGTGGCCAGCGCCTCCGCGTCCGCCGCCATCATCGAGGAGAAGTAGAACACGAGAGGCCGCCGCCGCTTGGGTCCCATGAAGGCCATCGCAGAGGCGGCGCCGGCGTACACAACAGGTGTCTTGCCAGATCCTTTTTTTGTGAGGACCTTCGTCGACCCCGCATGGGCTCCACGGAAGAGGGGAATGTTAGGATGAACTCGAGCCAGTGCCGGCCATGGCGAAGTAGTGGCCGGTGATGAACTCGAACAGGTGCCGGCCACCATCATCTTCAGCACCAGCCAATGATATCAGTTGGGCAGTGGGGAAGCGAGCCGTCCTTTGCGCTGAAGCATATACCTCCGAGGCTCCCGGCAGTCCGGTGATCGTGCTGCCGGACATGAGGAACACAAATCGATCGGCGGGCAACCATTTAGGCCAGGTATTATATACCTGTGTTTTCCAGAACTAGCACCGCGTAGTTCATTTGAATGTAATGAAATCCGTCATGTTTGTATGAAAATCTGGTATTTTATATGATTTCCGTCATTGTTTATATGAAATATCAGTTTGTCTACGTGTTCGCGTGAATTTCGTCCGGTTGGTTGAGTTGCTGTCATAATGTTTGCGGCTATGGTTGGATGGCGTAATTTGCGGGTCGCCGGTCGGTCTGTGGGTGGCTCGGGCGGCGTTGTGGGACAAAAAAACACAGCTCGTGCGAGCTCGTCTCCAACGTGCGCGCTAGAGGATGCATGACAGCATGAGCACCCGAGCGATTCCTCGTTCATCGGTGGCAAAGGCACTGGTGGACAAAAGGGTCGCCAATATTTTGGCTACCCTAGGCAAGATCCAAACAGCCCCTCCCAATAGATTCAAATCCCTCGTTCGCTGTGGAATTTTGCCATGTGGTGTTTTCATGGACTAGCAAGATGCCCGTGCATTGCACGGAACATCAGGATGCATCTTTTTTACAAACTCCCGCATGCATGCAAGGGATAATTAATGTCCTCCTTTGCTAGTACTACGAGGCAAACACCATTAATATTGGATCGATTAGTGTTAGTGGCCTTGTATATCTGCAAATTGTAATTTTGATAGTGGCCTCTTGTATAAAAAATGGAGGGAGAAAGATGAGAGATAAGGTGAGGAGGAGTGGGGCATGGTGGTGACTGGTGGTCGGACTGGCCGGAGGCATGGGGATGGACGGCGCATTATGTCTAGGTTTGTATCTCTCTCACACACACCCACGTAGGTGGGGGACGTGCATGAAGAGAAGAGGTGCACGCATGGCGCACGTACTCCCGTCTCTTTCCCAACCACACCCGCGCGGGTACACGGTGGAGCTCATTTCTGTACAAAAAAGGCAGCCCACGTGGTAATTTGGCACGTGTACTGGTTGTCCACTTGGTGGAGGGAGGATCGTCTACCATGGGTGAACAAACAAATTGTGACTTGACGCGTTATGTTAAATTAAAAAAAGAGGCACATGTTGGGCCTATCATAGAGGCAAGGCTCTATACACTGGAGTACTTTTAATGTGTCCCGTCAACTCACAGAACGAGGAGAAACTTGCTTAGTACGTCGTCTCCCCCGCCCACGGGCGCGGTGGCTCGCAGGATGAGGTGAAGCTTGCTTACTATGCCTTACGCCCACTCCCTCGCCCACGCGTGCGGTGGCTCGCAGCACGATGAGAAAATTTTACTACCCCCTCCGTTTACTCCTCGTCCCTACTACATACTATGGTTAGTACTCCCTCCATTTACTTATACAAGGCCACTATAAAAAAAATACATTTTGCATCTATACAAGGTCACAAATAGTAATGGAGACAAAAGTTACTACTCCCTCCTTTTCAGTTTATGGCTCAATTTCAAAATCTTTCCAACCAAGGTAGACGGTGAGTGGTCAAATTAGTTTCGTAGTTTGCACAAGTAATTAGTACGCTTGTTTTTCTCAATAAGTTATGTACCGAGGCATTAATTAGAATGAATGCATGAATGACCACTAAATTTCCATGAACTTGTACATGCATTGGTTAGTTTCCTCTTGACACTGCTTGCGTCGGGTGATCTAACGCACCTCGAAATCCAACATGTAATGGTACTACTAGTAGTATAGTAGAATTGAGACTTATCAAACGGAAAAATGAATGTTTTTTAGATGAGCCCTATAAACCCTAGTGGGTACGTACTCCGTAAAAACAGATTTTTCCAAAACTAAGTCGCTCCCTTTCATGAATTTTGTACTTCATTAGTATACATTAGTACACTCCTCCGTCGACGCTCCCTTTCATGAATTCTATACTTCATGTCGCCGACATGTGGGACATATAGCAACCGGGTCGATGTGTCAAGCACCAAATAACAGTGCAGAACAGCAAGGGGGACGCACCCCACTCGTACCGGCCCAGTAGTAGTAATGAGCAATGAGACGTCAAATCACAATGCCGCACTTACCAGACGGACGAAGCAACCATTATTTCACATTTCGGTTCGCCATCATCTCAAACCACGTACTCCCTTCTTCCATCTATATAGGGCCTAATGTGTTTTTCAAGACGGCATTTGACTATTGACAAGATTAATAGCACATGAGATGTATACTATGAAAATTATATTATTGAAAGCTCCTTTGACATACAAAATTGAAGGTATGCTTTGTGTAAGTTGCATGTCATATATTATTGCTCTAACGTTTGGTCAAAGTTAGCCTCGAAAAACGCATTAGGACCTATATAGATGAAAGGAGGGAGTACTAGTATTGCTTCTGCCTCAAGAGGTACACGCGCATCGCCTTGGTATATCATGACACGTGGGACCACATGTCAGGCTATGCTCCCCCGCCGATCGCTCGGTAAAATCACCTCATTTTTACTATACTTCCTCCATATCGGTTTACTACATGGCATGCACGTCGTTCTAGGTTGAGAATTTAACTAGCTATATATGTGATGAACAGTACTCTAGCCTTTTAAAAAATGTATACTTTTGTACAGTAGTACTATCAATGGATTGCGCCATGGAGCAAAAAATGAAATTAAAAAAAAGGTGGTACATATAGAGAGCGCTCGACGCCAAATTATGCATATAGTACTATTTAAAAAGCTAGTACGTGCTTAATTGGGGTGCTAAATTCTATTAAAGTAATACTAGTAGTATGTACATACTGAAGAGTTAAAGTAACGAGAAGAAACATAACATAGTTCTGCTGGGGGCTCAGCACAACACACCCCTCAAATTAAACTAAGCACACCTGAAATTAAACTATACAACTAATCCGGTAGACACTGCATTAGAAGTTTAGAATCACCATGAGCAACGACACTGTCACCTTACTCGGAGTCCTCGTCCACGTCCTCGACTTCGTCCTTGTCCCTATTCCTCTTGGTCGATACTTCTTTGCTTGAACCGACACTTGGCTATTGCTCTTCATCCAATCCTTGTAGATATTGAAACAAAGGTAGCCATCCATTGCAGCGTAGTGGATGTGGTCTATATCCAATACATTCCGCCGCCATGCATGACGATGAAACATGTATGGAGGTTTCTCCAGTTTACCATACGAAGGATGAGCCATGGCTCCTGCCAGGGTCAGCATTGAAGGCTAACGAGAGGGCACCAGCCGATTCTTCTGGAGGTCGAAGGGGTTGCCTACAACGAGGCCTATCCGACCCAGGACTTCTTCGTCGTTCGTAAAGTCTACAGTAACGAATTTCACTGTTTTGTCCTTGAGGAAGTTCTTAAAATCCTGGCACTCAACGTCGGCATGGCATATGTGGTAGCCCAAGCAAACGTTATGTATGCAAACCTGGATCATGGCGGGCTTCTTCCTCTCTTCGTCCTTTAGATCCTTCTCTCGTCCCAGGACCGTGTACTCAACATCTAGCCCAGCGACCCACTCATCATCTGAGTTTTCGAACATGCGTCTGAAGCGAGAAAGGCATCCTTTCACCGTCGTGGAAGAACGGGTGTAGATGACGTCGAACTCATCGCCGGTGATGGTTCTAACCTTGTACTCACCGCCGATCATGGAGATTTGGGACGCCGTGCATTTGGGAGGAGGGTTAGGATTAGTGGAACTGTCGTAATGTGAATGGACGGGACGACTAGGAGCGAACCGCCGTAGTATTGAAGGACGTGCGGAGACGAGTAGGAGCGAACTGCCAGCGTGCGAACGGCAGGTTTCCATTCTCCCATGATACGGGCTTTCGAGAGTCCTTGGATCTGAGATCGAACGGTTGCATGGCGTGATTCTAGACCTATGGGTGAATATCCTATCCTGGAGGGTTATTCTGCAAGTTTTCAGCAACTTAGCATGCGACCGTTTGATCTCAGATCCAAGGGCTGCCAGCAGCCCGTATCATGGTCGCGCCTACCACGACCGTCACGTCGCTCGTGCGGTCGCGCCCTTGAAGATTTAACACGGTGCGTTAGGCTATGTGATGTTGGCATGTCATACATAGTCATAACTTACTCATTCATACTACAACAAGGTTGGCTATAAGTGTATTTTTTACTCCTCTCTATCTCTTTCTTCGTACTCAAGGAAGAAACGATGCTAAGCGCATGTATTTATTGCATTTGCCAAGGAGTGACCTCTTCCAATGAAATGGTGTTGCTAAGTTTGCTTCATTTAATTAGCTATAGACTCAAAATTGTCTTTTCACCTAGGTACACGCGCTTAGCACCGTTTCTTCCTTGGGTCACCAAACTAGTCTCTCTCTTCTTGATTAACTCGCCACATCAGACTTTATGCCTATGTGGCAAGCTTAAGCACCTGTAGTAGCAAGTAAAAGTAAGTACAATAGTGCGCTTTACATGGCATTTTTGCATATGTGGAGGAAAGAGAGGCAAGGAAAAAGTGGAGAAGTGGGCTCTCATGCAAGAGCCGGCCTCTACTACATGGTGCAACATTGGGAGAGGCACCTATATGGAAGTGGTCAGGAATCTGGGAGACTCACGCCGGTCGTAGCGCCGCAGTTAAAATGATAATGGCAAGTCAAATCACGGGGCCCCACCTGTCCAGCAGTAACTCGCTATCAAATCACACAACCCTACGTTTGCAGCAGCCAACTCCCTCGTCTTCTCGCGTCTCTGTCGAACCGACTAGGCGGAACTGCCCCGCCGCCTACCGCGCAGAAAAAGCCCCGCCCTCGACATTTAAATACAACTACATCCGCTTAAGAATCCAATGATATACTTTTTGTGACATAGTAACTCATATTTAGTTAGTCAAATGGATGACCTAGAACTACGTGCAGGCCCTATAAACCGAGACACCTAAAAATAAAAAAACCGAGACGGAGAAGGTAGTTCAGCATGTATCTTTTTAGATCAATATAGTCGGGATTCACCAAGGAGCAAAACCAAGTGGTAGGTTGCTCCTGTCGTGTTGGCGTAGCAACTCAAGCAGGGTCAGTCCGCACACGAAATGGCGACACACTTAGCAGGACCCCTTTGGCCGACATGTGGCTCATCCACCGTCTTGTTCCACGTGCGATGCACCAAATTACAGTTCGGAGCAGCAGATGGAATTGGAGGCACCCCGTTCGTAGCGCCGCAGTAGTAGAAAATGAGCGACGAGGGGTCAAATCACAAAGCCCCACCTTTCCCGCATTAAGCTAGACGGACAAAGCAACCATCATTTCACTCTAGGGCGCAAGAGCATAACGAAAAGAGAAAACAATGATGTGTGCGGCAGCTACCTAGGGCACCCTAGGGTAGGGGTCTCCACTACAGATCCTTTTTTTGAAAGCGCCTCCACTACAAATCGGCTTCTCCCTCGTCCTCTTGAAGAGAACCGATGATGAGTGCGGCGGTAGGGTTTGTAGGAGTACTACGGCGTATGGGGCCACGTCATAGTAAACGGGTTCGAGCCGACACCTTAAATATGTGTAGGCCGCTTGGTTTTACGGGAATGAGGCAGCATTTTGGGTTCAGGGACCAGTGGAGATATAGTACGTACAAAAAATTGTGGACGTAGGTTCGACCAAAAGGCAATGATGCATGGGCCCTGCATTTTGATATACCCGGGGCCGCGTGAAATTTGCTACTCTACTCAAAACTAGTAAGGTACACATGTATTGAACGCATGAGATTTCGGAACCAAATTATGAATAAATACACACTATAGCATGTAAAGCTCTGAGTCATATATGCATGATGCAGATGTTCGTTTAGTTCTTATAGTTCATCTCATTCAAAATCAATAAGTTTTATAAAAATATTAAGATTCATGGGGTTGTGCATTGTACAAAGTTAGTGCAAAGTTGGGTCATCTATTTTGGAATGAAGGGAATAAATCATAGAGTAAAAAACAAATAATGGCAATTCATTTAGAAAAAAATAATCAATTATGATACAGAAGATTCTAGAACAAAGGAGAAGTTCTTGTGTTTTGAGGTTTGTGCATTATGCTTAAGTTCAACCATGGAGTCTTCTAAATTGTACATGTGGCAGATCTGGTGGAATGTTGATGATATCCAATGGCCAGTAGTGCTCGGATTTGCCTATCTCTACACTGTCGGGTTAGCTTCATCCAGCGACCATCTTTCAAAGCTATTGGCACACTATATAGTTCTTGTGCCATAGTTGTATGTTTTGGAAAAAAACTACTAGTGGGTTGTACTATCTATTTAGGAATAGAAGATGTATACATGGAAGTTGTGGGGAAAGAGATGACATGGGGCATCTCAATTCCTATGGGTAGGGATTGGAAAAGAGATGTCATTTGGTTCACATCATAGGAACTTTTCTATTGAATCTAGAGATGGCATGTTTCTCAATTCCTATGAGGAGGGATTAGAAAAAGATGTAATTTGGTTCACATCATAGGAACTTTTCTATTGAATATACGCTAATGTTTATTTTCCTTTGAAATTAAGGGAGTATAGGAATCCATTCATGTGAACCAAGTGGCTCTAAAGCTATAGAAATGATATCATGTTTATTTCCTTTGAAATGTGGAGTATATGAATCTATTCCTATGAACCAATTGGCTCTAAAGAAAAAAATTCTATAAAAATCATATCATATAGAGTTCCTATGATATTCCTCGACACTAAAGGATGCTTGAAATTGCTGCGGGTGATACAATGGTCTTTCTTTGTAGACTCCTCACCCAACTTTATAGTTACCTCTCGAAGATGAATGAAATGATATATACATGGTATTCTACATGTGCAATTTGGTACATAAAAACTCGGTAAAAGTTTGCGAGGTTTGAATTTTCAATAAATCTATATGCACTGCATTTCGAAACGGAGGGATCATATGGAAGTTGCTAACACTCACGTGGAAGATTTGTGTATAGAAGGAGTGGCTGTTCTGTTAAATGATATGGCAAAACTGACACTGTCGGATGCCGATCTAACGGTCCTTACGGCATTCGTCAGGAAAAGGCTTGTGGCAAACGTTTGTCGGATAATGATTTACGGACACATGCATTGCATTGATACGTGCCGCCCTCTCTCTCACGCACACGCACCCTCATGAGTCACGACTCTCTCGAGTCCTCTCGCAGACTCGCACATCGCACCCACCGTCTATCTGCAGGTAGACGTCACGCACATATGTGCTCTTCACACCCTACCCTCAGAACTTCTAGAAAACAAAAGACGGCACGCACATTTTATTTTAGCTCACACGTCACACACTTGTACTATTACTCTTGCGGCGAACGTTCTTTGCGCATAGTATATTGTACTCTCACAAAGAGAAGCGGTGCACGCACGCACTAGTTCTCTCACACCCACTCGCGGGTACACGTAGGAGCGCATTTTTTTGAAGCTGGTACAACGAAATCACTCCACTATATATAAAAGTAGGAGCCTTAGCGCTTGCTTTACTAGGGTTCCTCTCGTTCACTCTCTCATGCTCTCCAGATCTAAGCAACACACAGGTGGCCGCACTCTCTCTCAGCTCACGGCTGGTCACAAATCCGGCCGGACAACCTCGACCGGGGCAGGGGTGTAGGTGCATCGTTCATGCCGTCGTCGGCGGCGAGGGAGGAGACCAACGGCTGCCCGCGCGTCCCAATCGGCGGTCGTGCCATTCTCTCCGAGAGAGCGCCGGCTCGAGAGGGCCTCCGACCCCTTCTTCCTCCTTGCGGTATTGTGGCCAAGATGCGGCCTCCCGACGCCGTCTTTGCGACATGCCGACGACCCTCAGGTATATATTCCTTCGAAACCTGCCTTGCTCTACTGCCCCAGCTCCCTTCGTGTGGATCCTTTTCTACTTCCGTCCGCTGTTCCAAAGTCACCTAGACTTCTACTAAGGCACGTGTTTTGCACGTATGTTCTGTATGATAGATACTCATATACCTTCTTTTTAGAGAGAGAAATGGGTACTCGTATCTTGAGTAGATATCATAGTGTGTTTGTTTGCATGATATAAGGACTACTCTAAAATAAGAAGCAAATCACTTGCACAAATCAAACTGAGTTCCAAGTAAGAATTTGATTACAAGATAAAAGTTGTAGTTTTATTATATGCTATTTCCTGGGTTTCACTGATGTATAGTTCCAGAGTTGTTTGACGGTTTATATGCATGTTTATGGACTATTTTGTGCAACTAAATAAGTCATTTAGGTCTGACAGACACTCATGTCCTGTATTAGCTTGAGCTATAGCTTATGTATGACTGAAATAAAATATTACACTTTTTCTGCGAATAATAAAAATATTACATTTCTCGATGAAGCAAAATAAAACTTTAGCTAGCATCAGCCATGCAATGTTATGTTATGTGAACAGTGTAAACTTTGCAGTATAGCGGCATCTAAAAAATCCATTTTTACAGTAATCTAAAAAAATAAGTTAGTAGTAGAGCGTTTATTTCCCAGGTGACAACGCGGAACCAAAATGTGCTAGCTATTTGCCAACTTGTCGTACTTGCATGTGAGGAGGTGGCAGCAGTTTCTAGACATTTCTCAACTTCAGTAGGTGCAATCCAGATTCAACGGGGACTTCTTTATTTGTTTACTTGGAGAGCAGAGTCAGCCATGTGCACAAGGAGCGGGAGCGAATCCGACAGCTCTTAGCCGTCAGATCATGTCATCCTTTGTTTGATGGACGGCAGTGATATGCATGAGAGGGGAAATGAACGGTGGATTTTGAGCCAATGCTTGTTTGGGCGAGAGAACCGAAGATGGAGTGGTAAATCCAATTTCAAAACTGCCGCGTTATAGTAGTAGTAGATTAGAAGTAAAGCTATTTCATACAGTCGACTCAAAGCGTTGGTTCAAACAGGGAAGAAAGTGGAAAAGTTGTAGCATGAATCTAGGACTTGGTTCTAAGAGGAAACGGGGGAAAGTAGTAATGTCTATCACTGTTTAAATAACCGTATTTCTCATTTGCACAAACAGGGATGTCTGTCTCCATATCGTTTCGGGATGTCTGTCTCTGTATCGTTTCTATCCGCGCAATCAAAAGTACACACCTCAGTTTTAGTACAACTGTGCAAAATGAGATGGCTATCCCTCGCTGCCGTCGTCTAACCTCCCGTCTTCAAGGTATCCCTACATTGGTAGTAACTAAGGTAGAATGACCAACACGATCTAAAAGAAGTTGATTCGTATGTTTTACTTCCTGATTGCAGTGCAGGGACGAGCGAAAACAACTCTATCCTAGTCCGGAATGCACTTTCTACCAGTTCATCCATGGACCAAGGACTAGCTGGCACGGCTGCACAGCGGTTTTTTGGACAGGTGCGCAGACAAGAGGCATTGTGGTCTGCTTATTTCTGCAAATAGCGGTGCTTAAATTTAGTGGAATGCACAAGCATTTCAGCTGGTCAGTACACTGCATGGTTCAGTTCAGCATTCCAGCTGAGACCACAATTATAATTGGTTATTCTGGAATGAGAGAACCTAACCCTGAATGATGGCAACAAGAAAAAACCAAAGTGAACTCCAGGAAATTTAAGCCTGCCGAGAGGCCCTTTGCTCAGAGAGAAGCCTTGCTTGTTTTTTCCTGATTTATAAACCTTCTCACAATTTTGTCTTTTGCTGTGAACTAGTATATATTTGTTATGTTCTATGAATCATTGAGATGTATAAAATTGCTTAACTTATGCTTTTCAAGTTTTTTATGAAGACGAGTTTAATGTGAGTGTTCCACATGAGCACTATACTAGCGTGTGAACGTTTGAAATTTATTACATTGTGGCCTCAATTAACTGCATGAACCACTGTAACAAGATACATAGTTGCTTAAATGCCAGACAGCAGATTGTTGATTGTTAGCTGGTCGATAGCCGTGTTGAAGCGAGCTGAGTCAATGTGCCGTGTTTTGCACAACTGCTTACAAGTGGGGTAGCACCAACAGTGTTTACAAGTACTTATGTATACGTCGGCGCACGGTTCTCGAACGAGTGCTCTATTTCATCAAAACACACACTGCTCGTATGATAAATCATGACAACTTATGTCTTACCATGCCATATTCATGAAAAAACTAGTGAGGACGCATCTGTTTTGGCAACAATTACGATGGTTCTCACATGATTCACGGGCACACAAAAGTAGCATCAGTTCCCATAGATGGATTCAAACAAAGTACTAGCCCTAGAGAGGTCGATAACAGGCAAGGTTCGGATAATTAGACACAATCCAAACTATTATTAAACACTAGTTGGGGCAACTATATCATGCCTCGATCTAATTTGGGATGGACACAAGACGGACCTTGCCATGAACATCATCGAGGACGTCCCGCAGCAACTCAATCCTGTGAACCTTCATGAAGACAACCTTGTGGCCTTGCCACAGATAAACTTGTTTGTGGAGGCATGCCACGTCATCTTTCTGTGTAAGCTTGACAAGAACAGTATTCCTCACAAACGAAGGAGTAGCTTTGAACTTCTTGTGCTTCAGTACACCCTGGACAACACGCCTGACAACAGTGAGGCTGGAATACAACTCTTCATTGGTATAACCGCAAATGGCTACCAGGATCCAACAGCCTAAGAACTCTGTTTTCCCAGTGCGTATATTCAGGTCGTCCGCCTCATAGCGAATGACATGTACAACCACACAATCCTTGTCTGCATCAGGGCTCTAATAGAAACAGAAACAAATTCTGAATTACTTTTTAGTATAAGAAACACAAGTTATTTAAACCACTACGTATACCATGGCATCGAAGCTAATAAAATTTTGCATTATTAATCACCACATACTTCTTTTTTTTTAAAAAAATCACCACATACTTAGATGAAAAACCACAATTGAGATCGGCAAAGAAGGAAATCACCTTGGTGCCATGGAAAACTGCTCCTGCATCAGGGGGGGACACATCCTCGAAGAGGGAAAACTGCTCCTGCAGTGCCACGGGGGCTGTAACCTCAAATGGGGCGTTGACCATCTCAATATCTGGGGTCGCCTCGGTGGTTGCCTCCATCTTCTTGGAGCTCTCTGTCTCGTGGGGATCAGCCTCCTGCGTCTGCTCCAATATCGGCAGATCTTTGCCTGGTTCTCTTTGGTCCATCATGAAACTGACGAATACTAGGAGTCCACTAAAAGGAAAACACAATCGCAATGACAATGAAACAAAAAAGAGAGTGAGGATCGGTTACTGCTTTGCAAAAGTTTTTTTTCCTCTGAACGAAAATATACCAACATCACGGATCCGCTTACCTTTCCTTCGTTCGGAGAGAAGAACAGTGGCAGATGCAAGTGTTGCCTTTCTTGCAAACGGTGAGGGAGAAGGGGATTCAGCGAAGAGTGAAATGATGGTTGCTTCGTCCGTCAAACTTAGACTACGAGGAGGTGGGGTTTTGTGATACGACGGCTCGTTACTGCCACGCTACGACCGAGGTGACTCTCCGCCTGCATACTGCCTTCTAATTTGGTGGATGGTATTTGGACCCGCGCGCTGCATGGCCCGCATGTCAGTGAACAAAAGTATAACGGCATTCAGTAGAGGGAGGCGTTTCAATGACCTAGGAGCCAGAAGCGGTAGTGTCTGCACTGTACTAGTAGTAATTGTTTTTCTGGATAGCTGTAGAGTGTCTCCACCTGTACTAGTAGTAATTGTTTCTCGGGTCCCAAGACAAAACAGTCCATCCACACTAGTAAATAGTAAAATCAATTCAAAAACCCATATATTTACTGAATGAGAGGCGCTACCCACCCACCTCACGTCAGCTCGCTCCACTCGTACCCACAAATTCCTCACCTCACTCCTACAGAAAACCCCAGCTCCCCTTCTTCCTCACTCCTACAGAAAACCCCCAGTTCCCCTTCTTCTTCGCTCGCACTGCAACTAGGCTCATCATTCGTTACTCTGCTCAAATCCGTGAGCGCGACGCGACGCCCTCGAGGAAAATGGAGTCAGCTAACCCTAGCGCCAAGAAGATGAGGCTCCCGCCAGCGGCGATGCCTGTTGTAGATCCCACACCCGGCAGCGCGGGGAGAAGCGGCGACCCCGCCCCCACCGGATCCCAGGAACCCGTAGAATCTCGGGTGGACCGCATAAGCGATTTCCCGGATGCCATCCTTGGGAAGATCATCTCGCTTCTCCCCACCAAGGATTGCTGCCGCACCCAAGTCCTCTCAATTCGGTGGCGCCTTTCATGGCGCGCTGTTCCCCTTAATCTCGACTGTCGTCAGCTATCTCTTTTCAATGATTTTGAAATCCCCAGAGCTGTCATCTCCTCCCACCAGGGCTCCGTTCAAAGCCTCTGCATCCCGTCATGCTACCTGAGCAAGCATACCATGTTCGTCCTCTCTCCACACCGCCACCTTTGCGCAGTGCTACCTACCAGACAACTGGTACTAAACCTTCGACTCCCATTTCTCAAGAAACTTTCACTTGTGCGAGTTCGTATATCGGAGGCCTCATTGCACATCATCATTCACTCCAGTTGCCCTGCGCTGGAGTGCTTGGTGCTTATTTTCACAGTTAGAATCGGTTGTCTCCAAATAAAGTCGCCTAACCTTGTAAGAATTGAAATTTCTTTTGACGGAAGGCAGCTCATCATCCAAGGTGTCCCTTCACTTCAAAGGTTGATCCTTGATTCTAGTTATTCACCGTTGCAAATAACCATCCTCTCTGCGCCTAAACTGGAGACCTTGGGTGTAATACATGATCTCTGTGCTCATTTCAATATGGTGTTTGGCTCCCTAGTTCTTCATGTACTTTATATTATCATCTACACTTGTAACCATAAGCTGCATTTTAAATTTCTGCGCATAATTTATATATCATCTTGGAGTACACATTTTGTACTAATATTATGTTCTATGCTCAATGAAGAGTTTCTTCATAGATGGCCTATGAATGGTGCTGGATTCTGTCAAGATCTTATATATCCAAATGAAGAGTTTTGATCTGAACAAGATTATTGGCTTGCTGCAATGCTTTCCATGTCTAGAGAAGTTGTATATAAAGGTGATAATTTGACGCACATTGGAAGCCCGCATATAGTGTACTAGAATTAACCGTTCAGCTGTTGCTTTTTTGACACTCTTCTTTTAGACCTTAATTGTTTTCAATCTTCATGTCTATTTAGGCAACAGGACGGGGTAAGAAAGTTATAATCAATCAGTGGATTCGTAAGAATTGGGATTTTCTCACTTCTCATGAGATTCAATTGAAGACAATAACGCTAGAACGATATGTAGCCAACCGTGCAAACACAAGATTTGTCACATTCTTCTTGCTGAATGTGAGGTTACTATTGTCCATCGGGCTTAAGTTTATCAGCAGCATGGTTTTGACGGATGGGTATGTCGAAGAGCAAAAAAAAAGGAGTTTCAGGTGGGCAAAAGAGCTTCTGAACGTGCCGGGCTTCTATTTACAACATATTGTGGTCATAATCCAGTAAATTTTACGACCCAGGATGTTCATTCTATGGACCTGACCGATCCATTTAACTGTAACTGTCGAAAACAGTGCTGGAGTTAGATGTTGTTGCCCTTTTCAATCTGCTTTTTTTGTAAACGCGATGAACAATTAACCCTCGTGCTTTTGTACAGTTTGTAAGCTGGAGTTAGATGTTCCTGCCCTTTTCAACTCGGCTATGACTGTCATATTTTCTTTGAAACAAAGCAAATGGCTTGCCATTCGTTTAATTTAGAGTGAAATATTGTAACAAATCCAAACCAAGGGAAATAACATTATTCTTGCCGGCTGCTTGAGCTCATTGTGCATTACAGAAGCCAAGTGATTAGCCCCCACCAGCACCCACAAACTTATTTCAAACTAGCACATCAAATGGGCTGTAAATTTTCATAGGAAAGGCTACATGAACGTGACAGATTTGGATTCTGACATTTGGGACCCGCGAGAAAATAGCCTATCCAAGGTGGTGTCGACTTACTAGCCAGTCAACAAACGACTCTGCCTACCAGCCGTTGGATTGACATCCAACATCTGTCGTGTATCTTTTATCTCTTGTCTTCTTCTTCCTTCAATCGCCCAAACCAAACCACCCCGTCGGCTTCGCCTGCTCCCGCCTCCCATGGCTGCGCCTCCGCCGCCCTACCGTACGTACCCTTCAACGTTGGCCAGTCCCTCCCTCTATTCTCCCACACGTCCTGTTATTCTCCAGCGACGTCAGCCCCAACATGCACCCGCGCCCGAACCAGTCAACCCTCGTACTCCCCTCCGTATGCGACTGGACCAACGCATCTTCAATGGCTCCTGTTCGTTCCGTCCGAGGCCTCGTCGTCGTCCTCCGTCTTGCGGCCTTGGTTCGCTCGCCGTGCGCGGTGCGCCGCCCTCTTGCGTTGTCAATGTCGTCAACAACCGAGAGGAACAAGGAGATGACTGTCCATGGAGAGGATGACAGTAGGGACCCACTAGCGTCATGGCAATAGGCAAGCAAGTGCCTCTATAGTACAAGCCCAAAAATATGATTCCTCCTAATGGTTGGACATCTGGGGCTCACGCCATTGTCAACATAGTCAATAAACGAGAGAATTACACTACGAGCGGCTGACACCAGGGACCCAGCAAGTCGCGCAGTTTTTTTTAGGAACAAGCAGTTGTTATTTATACTAGTTTTAGCGACGGATCAGGGTAACAACAGGGCTGTGCGGGGGCTGTGACCCGTCTAGCCAGGGTTTTATTTATGTTTACCACATCATGAGCCCAGTTGTATTTTTTTCTTGCTGAAAATGGCTAGCTCAGTTCTATTTTTTGTAAGAAATGGGCTATACATTTTTAAAACACATCAAACCGGGAATTAGTTTCAGTTTTTTTCA
This sequence comes from Triticum dicoccoides, assembly GCF_002162155.2. Classification (NCBI taxonomy): domain Eukaryota; kingdom Viridiplantae; phylum Streptophyta; class Magnoliopsida; order Poales; family Poaceae; genus Triticum; species Triticum dicoccoides. Next base: position 436,103,715 of record NC_041388.1, read on the forward strand.
TTACAAGATCTTAAATTCCATTGATTTTTATGCGTGGACAATTATTTGAACTTTATATTTATATAAATTATTTTTCAAAATAGTTTGAATGTGAATCGATATTTCTGGATTAAAAACAGTTGACTGCACCGAAATATGCAAAATTTCGTATACTTTTTAACCGTGGCCACAATATGGGGTGTGATGCTAAAAAAAGATAGGCTCCAAAAAAATTCTTAAGAATTAGCAAATGAGCTATACATTATTAGAAATAATGGCAGATGGAATGTATGCTGTTTTCCATAGATTTGGGGCTGACTTGTGCGCCTACTACAGATTGACGCGTATGCTTTTATAAAAAAAAAGTTGACGCACACGCAACGCCCTGTCAACTTAGTCAACACATGAAAGCAGTGACTGTTGGATGTCCATCAAACGGCTGTCGTGTTTGTTCAATCTCTGCTCTTCATGCTCAAGCCGCTCAAACAAGCGCCGGCGGGACTGCCTGCTCCCTCCTCCCGCGGCCGGCTATGCTGCCGCGCAGGCCTCACGGCCCCACCGTACTCCCATCGCTGGCCTAGCCATCCCTCTACTCACCCACACATGATGTTATTCTCCGGCGACGGCAGACGAACCAGTAAACCCTCGTACTCTTTCGCGTGGGAAACAACTGCCGAGTATTCCCTGGCTCCGTGTCGTTCCCTTCCTAGGCCTCGCCTTCGTCCACCGCCCTGGTGTTCTCGGCACGGCCTGGTCAATGTGGTCAATGAACGACATCCATCGAAAATGGACTGTACGTGGAGAGGCTGACAGCTGGGTCCACGGCCGCGCGCAAGAAAATGCCTCTTTATTACGCGCAAAATAATGATTCCTCCACGTAACAGTTAGGACCCACAGGAAGGGCCTCTGTATTTCACGAAAAAAACGTTCCCCCTGCTGACAGGTCGGACCCACCAGCTATATCTTCGCACGCAAGAAAGTGCCTCCTTATTACGCCCAAAAAATGAATACCCCTGCTAGCTGGGACCCACCATATTGTTGGGTTGACTTGTGGGCCTACTAAGTTGACAGGGATGAAGAGCTTTGTCAACTTAGTCAATACTCCAGTGATCGTATGATGTCCATCCAATGGCCATAGTGTTTCTTCAACCTCTGGTCTTCTTGCTCCAGCCGCCCAAAACAGCGCCGGTCGTGTCGCCTGCTCCTGCCTCCCGTGGCCGGTTGTGCTACCGTGGAGGCCTCACCGCCCCCATACTACTCCTACCACTGACCAGGCCATCCCTCCACTCACCCACCCTCTGTTATTCTGCGGCGACGGCAGCCTCACACCGTAGCCGAATCAGGGAACGCTCGTACTCCTCTTCGCGTGGGCATCCATTGCCGCGTCTTGCACGACTCCGCGTCGTCCCCTTCCTAGGTCTCGCCGTCGTCCATCGTCGTGGTGCTATCGGCGCGGCGTGGTCAATGTGTTCAACGACCGACTTTCATCGGAAGAGTACTGTACGTGGAGAGGCTGATAGCTGGGTCCACGGCAGCCGCAAGGAAGTGCCTCCTTATTACGCGGAAAATAATTATTTCTCCACCTCACAGCGGGGACCCATCGGACGGGCCACCAGTATTTTGCGAAAAAATCGTTTCCCCCTGACTGCTGGGACCCACCGGACGGGCCACCATATTTCGCAAAAAAACGTTCCCCCCGCTGTCAGTTCGGACCCACCGGAAGTGCCTCCTTATTACGCACAAAAAATGAATACTCCCCCGGCTAGCTGGGACCCACCTTGCTAGGAGGCTGACTTGTGGGCCTACTAAGTTGACGGGGACGAAGGGCTTTGTCAACTTAGTCAATATGAACGATTCTAGCTCCAGTGACCGTACGATGTCCATCCAATGGCCGTAGTGCTTCTTCAACCTCTGGTCTTCTTGCTCCAGCCGCCCAAAGCAGCGTCGGTCGTGCCGCATGCTCCTGCCTCACGTGGCCGGCTGTGCTGCCACAGAGGCCTCACCGCCCCCTACTATTCTCACCGCTGGCCAGGCCCTGCGGCGACGACAGCCTCACACCGCAGCCGAACCAGTGAACCCTCGTAGTCCTCTCCACGCGGGCTTGCATTGCCGCGTCGTCCCCTTCCTAGGCCTTGCCGTCGTCCACCGTCGTGGTGCTCTCCGCGCGGCGTGGTCAACATGGTCAAGGAACGACTTCCATCGAAAGAGTACTGTACGTGGAGAGGCTGACAGCTGGGTCCACGGCCACATCCCAGTTTTTTTTGTGATTTGCCAAGTAAGTCGCTTTGTCAATCCTATTGGGCTGCAAATCTTTCAAGACAAGGAGAGCTTTCATTTGGCTGGCCGAGAAAATGGCCCATCAGTAATGAGAAATGGGTTGTACATTTTAAAATAGATCAAACCGGCAATTAGTTTCAAATATTTTTTTCCATTTCAAGATTTTAAATTATATTAATTTTTATGCACAGAGAATTTGTTGGATTTTATATTGATATACATTTATTCTTAAAATCAATTTGAATGTGAGTCAAAATTTCGGGATTAAAAATAGTTCGGACTGCACCGAAATATGCAAAATTTCGTATAATTTTTTAACCGTTGCCACAATATGGGTGTAATGCTAACAAAAAGAATATGGACTCAAAAAAAACCTTAAGAATTAGCAAATGGGCTCTAAGTTATTAGAAATAATGAAGATGGGATGTATGTTGTTTTCCACAGATTTGAGGCTTTCATAAAAAAAGGTTGACGCACAAGCACTGACTGTTGGATGTCCATGCAACGGCCGTCGTGCTTCTTCAATCTCTGCTCTTCCTGCTCCAGCCGCTCAAACAAGCGTCGGCGGGACTGCCTGCTCCTTCCTCCTCGCGGTCGGCTGTGCTGCCGAGCAGGCCTCACCGCCCGACCGTACTCCCATCGCTAGCCTAGCCATTCCTCTACTCACCCACACCTGCTGTTATTCTCCGGCGACAGCAAACGAACAAGTAAACCCTCGTACAGTCGTACTCCCCTCCGCATGGGAAACAACTGTCGAGTCTTCCCTATCTCCGTGTCGTCCCCTTCCTAGGCCTCGCCACCGTCCACCGGCCTGGTGCTCTCGACGCGGCGTGGTCAACATGGTCAAAGAACGACTTCCATCGGACGTGGACTGTATGTGGAGAGGCTAACAGCTAGGTCCACGGCCGCAGCAAGGAAGTGCCTCCTTATTACGCGGAAAATAATGATTCCTCTACCTGACAGCTGGGACCCACCGGACGGGCCACTTTATTTCGCAAAAAAAAAACGTTTCCCCCTGACTGCTGGGACCCACCAGCTACATTTTCGCACGCAAGGAAATGCGTCCGGGCAAAAAAAACGATTCGCCCCCTGACTGCTGGGACCCACCAGCTACATCTTCGCAGGCAAGGAAGTGCCTGACAGTCGGGACCCACCTGGTCGAAGCGTACGTAGCGTTGTCATTCTGGTCGCGAACGTGTACGTACATACTGGTCGATGTAGAGGCGCTACAGCGGCCAGGGTGCAAGAAAGAAAATACAGCCACGTATGTGTACATACGGGCGGGGTCTCGAACGCCTACTCGCGCATACGTACGGTCAGGGCTCGTGTACATGGCTGGATCGGAACGGAGAAACAGCGTCGTCGTCGTGTTCATGAGGAGACAACGGAATGCGTCGTGTTCATGGGAAGGCAACGGAATGCGTCGTGTTCATGGGAGGCAACGGAACGCGTGGGAGCCAACCGGCTAGGTCGGAACGAAATGCGTGGTCGTGTTCATCGGGAGGGCTTGGACGGAACAGGCGATGGAAACGAGGCCTGGCGTACCGCAAAACGGAGGAAACGGCCTTGTGTTCGACCGGCCACGTTCGAAACGGAATCCTGTTCATCGGGAGAGGCTGGCGTACCGCAAAACGGAGGAAACGGACCTCCTACGATCGAAACGGGGGTCCTGTTGATCGGGAAGGGTGTGGCGTACCGCAAAACGGACAAAATAGACTTGTGTTGGAGCGCTACGGTCGAAACGGGGGTCCTGTTCATCGGGAGGGGTGTGGCGTACCGCAAAACGGGACTCCACGGGATACTATTCATCTTCACCGTTGACCCCCTCCAGCCTCCACGAGCTATTGTTCATCCACCGTCGACCTCCTCCAGCCTCCACCTGCGACTGTTCATCCACGGACTCCTGTTCATCCAGCCTCCACCGCGCGCTACTCCACCAGCTACTGTTCAACCAGCCCTCTCCACAGGCTTCTGTTCAACCACCCCTCCACGGGCTACTGTTCATCCTGCCCTCCACCGTCTACTGTTCATCCTGCCCTCCACGGGGTGGTCCTGTTCATCCAGCCCTCCACGGGGTCCTATTCATGCAGCCCCAACTGGCTCGATCGATCGGGGTCCTGTTCATCCAGAGGCAACACCACGGGGTCATGTTCATCCACCCCCACCAGGAACTGTTCATCCAACCCCC
>NC_041388.1:436108427-436118962 GCF_002162155.2 Triticum dicoccoides
AACGCTCACTGTTCATCCAGAGGCAGCATCAATCGGCTTCAGTTAGTAGCAGTAGCGAAGGAACCGCTCGATCGGGTTCAGTTAACAGTCATCGATCGATCGCTCGGGTTCAGTAACGCGTAGCCTGCAGTGCAATCGCTCGGGTTCAGTTAGAGCCCAACGCCTCGCTCGGGTTCAGTTAGAGCCAACGCCTCGCACACATGCGCGTACGTGTACGAGAGAAACACACATCGCTCGGCCCCCGACCTCCACCGTAACCGGGAACTCCCCAAAATTTTCCTCGCCCTCGCTTCTACCACGGTTTTTTCCATCATGGACGACCCAAAGAATGTCATGCAGCTGCGTCTCCGGCCCGCCCAGGACGAAAAGCCCATTTCCTATCATGATTTTTTGTCATAGAAGTAAGAGCCCACCACATCTATGATGATACCGGGTTTTTTCATAATTATCGTCATAGAAGTGTCATATGTATGACAGAAATTTTTTTCGTTCGGCCCAAAATGTCATGGATGTGTCTTTTTTTGTAGTGTTCCATGACTATATTTTTTATTTGTCTTTTTCTAAAGTTTTATGAACACTTCTGTTTTTCTGTCGAGCACTAACAAAGAGCAAATTGTGATCTTATTTTAAGAGGGAGCAAACTGCATAGCAAGATCAATAATGAATGGTTCAAGTCATGTATTACAAGTTACAGAGCAGGAGGTAGTCAAATCAGTTGATGATAAGGATATTATTTAAATATTTACTGCAATGAGGTCTCGGAAAGGGCATTTCCCTCGTGATTGTCTTTAGTGCGCTATTGGTATTCGGTATGTTCCATGTGACCATCTCTATTCTTCCAAGCTTTCGATTTTTAATATATTCACATCTCACAACTAAATTATTTTAATTACAAATCTATTTTTTTGTCTTGTAGTGCCTTCTAGGATTTTGGCAACACGGCGAGCTTGCAGCAGGGTCAGAGAAGGGCGCGTTGTGATGGACCTCCGCTCCTCTGCGAATGCCTAAGCAGCGATGAGACGCTTCACGGAATCGAGTCTCTGAGTCTCTCTGCATGCGCTGCGGCGAGAGTATAAGTGCCTTGATCTGTGGCACAGCTCCTAACCCCATTCCGGGATGAGGAGAAGGATGGGAGGTGTGTAGAATTCGGCGCCAAGGGAGACGATCGAGATGGTGGAGCAGAATCCAGAGGATGCCGGGAGACCAGGTAGAGGAGAGACAACACCCGGAGCCCATCGATCCAGTGAGCAGTGTGTGCTGTTCTTGGTGACCGATTTCGTGATGCAGGTGTTCTGGCCCAACTTCTTATTTTCCTTCTTTGTGGTTCATCTGCTGCAGTGAGCAGGGGATTGCTAACTTTGTGGTATTTTTTTGCTCTGAATGATGCCCATGATTTGATCTATGAACTTAACACGATCATGGTTCTGATTTGGTTGCTCCTTGCAGATCACCGCACGGGTAACCTGCTAAGCCGACATCGACGCCAAGTGCGGCGATGCCTCTTCCGATGATTGGGAGGGCGAGTTCTTCCTGGCCTTTACCAAGATCAACTATGAGGTGAGGCCATTGACCTTGAACTGAACAGATTAATTGTTGTTAAAAGGTTGCTTCCAGTTTAACATTTGTTTTTGAAATAATGTACTGCATGGTCCAACTAGCAAGAGGACGCTTTCTTACAAGTGGTATAACGCAGAGGAAGTGATTCTTGTAAAGAAAATGTAAGTATGATTTGCACAACTATGCCTTTTTGGTATATATCCTTTTAATTTACTTGTACATTATGTGCTGCACTAGGATTATATATATGTTTTGTGCTACATGTTAGGTTGCGGTTTAGTGTGGCATTCTGGCATATGTTTCGGGGTACTGGAGGAGATCCTTTTGGTGCACCTACAAAGAACTGGCCTTGGGAGGATGGCACAAATTCCCTGGCCATGGCTAAGACTAAGAGAAGAAGTATGGGAATTACCTGATCTTGTGTCTTAGGTCCATGGCTGGAACCAACAACTTATGCTTCGATTTCTGTTTCGGTGATATCTCAATTCGAGTTCATGAAGAAGCTTGGAGTTGACAAGTGGTGCTTCCATGACAGGGATATCGCCCCTGATGGCAAAACACTCGCGGTTGGATTTTATTAGAATGATTCTTGAAGTTGCAAGTTGCAACCTCGAGTTAGGGGAATTGAGATGGGTAGTGACCGACATTAGAGAAGGTTTATTATGATTGTATTTACAAGGGTACATGACTATGTTTTCAGCACAAAGAATATGGTTGTTGATGGTTTACGCCCCGGCTGCGCCCACATCTTCCCGACACCAAGTTCGAGACCAAGTTCTAACCCATGTACCCAATCTACCTCCATGGATCTTGTCTCTCACTAACCAAGAGCACCAATTCAACTCAACAGATTGATAAAAGAGATGAACCTAGAGTTTGAGGCTTGGGTAGTGTGGACATTGACCTGATGATGATTGTTGTATGGTGGTCAAGTGGTGCCACTTCCCGTCGCCACATGCTGCTTAGTCTGCTCATTGAAGGTGCTCTCTATTGGCGTTTGGCTGCTGCTGCTGCTGTAGGTCAAGGTATGTATGTAGCATCTTCTTGCAATGGATTTTGTTTTATGGCTATATACAAATTATTTTGGTATAGATTTGTGATTTTTGTTCCATCCACTTAACCCAGTATATAGTAGCAGCTTTTGATGTCCTTTCCTCACCGGCGAATGTCAAAATTTATCATGTGTGCAAAAAAATTTGACTAGTACGAATACAAGGTTTAGAGAAGTTCAGTCAAATGGCAAGGCATTTATTTTGGGACAGAGGGAGTATCTGATAGGCTATTCCATTTTAACGTTGCACTATCCATAAAACATATATAAACATTTTGGGACGGAGGCATTTATTCTCAGCGAGCTGGGGTTCCGGATATACATATATAAATCAGGTCTGCACCACCCTTTATCTGAGCAGAAATGCTTGTCACGTCTCTCCTCATTTTATTAGTAGTAGAAAAATTAGAGGATTGCAAGTGTGAACCGTTCTTGGGCTTGTGTGGTCGAAGAACTAGCTATTTTGTTTCTTATATAAGGGCAGTGACTTCACTACGTTAGGCTGGATGGTTCGATATTTAGTAGCATCATCAAACTGGATGCTAGCAAAGTGATAAAATTTGGATGTTTTCGAAAATATAGCATCACGAGCCCAATAAGAGAAAAAAATCAAACATCATTATGAATGCCTTAGGATAATGATTTTACCTTGCGGTTATACTCTGCATTGCGTGCCTGGAGAGCTATTGCTTTCAGATCCAATTTACAGTCCAGGTTGACCGTCGACACAATATTCTTGCCATCAGATCAGACACTAGAAAGCATAGTACACCCAGGAGAAATCAGACCAGAAAATAGCTCTGGCTCATACTGTCAAGCAACCATATAAAAAACATCAGTTCCAAAACAAGGAAAGAGACAAGTTCTGGGAAAGAATGAGAAAATATCATACATGATAAAATAGTGCTGACGGAACAGAATTCACATCCTAACCTTGTCACATGATTCAAAGTTAGATTTTGGCTCATTATCTATTTAATGTGTACAGTTCACCGAAATAATAATGTTTTGTTTTATTTCATCACAAGCGCCGACAGGCCATGACGCTTGAAGATATGGAGGCGACAAATCTGTGCTGACCCCCACTTGGTGATAACTCGGTCGGAGCCACTCTTGGCGACATCTCGAAAAGGAATACTCTACAACTACTGCTTAACAAGGGAGGCAAAAGGAACATACTCCATCTTATAAGCAGTTCATTACAAAACTTGAATTTGCAAAAGGAACTTGAATGATCATTTAAATTGTGTGGAGTGATTAGCCAGAAAGAGAAGAGAAAGAAATGCTTGTAGGAGTGACAATTAAAAATAAGATAATTGTTGGAGTAAACAACACTCGATTCATGACAGTTGAGTGACAATTAAAGAGGGCAAGATGATATGATAATTATTGTAACTACTCTACATTAACTGAGAAGGAGTACTCCATTTGATCATTTTGATCATCTTGATCATTTTCAAATGGTTTTGTACTCCATTTGATCAGTTTCAGTTTCAGTATGCACATTTTCAGTTTCAGTACTCTGTATTAACTGAAAAGGAGTACATTTTGATCATTTTCAAATGGTTTTGTGATCACCAGATAATGGTACTGGTAATAGTGGATTTATATCCTGTGATCACCAGATAAGTATCACCAGAAAATGGAGTAGTGTGTTTTCTGGTAGAGAACCAAGAAAATACATTCAAAATCTACTGGGAAATTAAACTTTAAATTAGGCACATAAACTTTAAATTAAAAAATGCAAGTCCTAATTCATTTGGTTTTAAAGAAAACTTATCTGAAGTAAAGCAGTATAGTCTCTACATGAAGGACAGGTAAGAAGGAGTGGAAAGATAAATTTCTGAAATGAAGATAACAAAACGAACACTGAACAATTGAACAGTCACTTCAACCAACACTCGGTTACTGATACTGAATCTTGGTACTGCACAAGCATCATCATTAACATGGTCTCAAGCAGTGAAGTTCCACAAAATTTACTGCAATCTTGGTACTGGAAATGTTTTACTCCTTCAATGAAGTTCCACAAATATCTTGGTACTTCAACCAACAAATGTACTCCAAATGTTTTACGGGAGTATGCTTGAGACCATTAGGAGTGCCACACGGCTCCAGCAATGTGTCCACCTAAAACACTTCAGAACATTTATTCAGGCGAGGTTAATAAGATGAACTGACTTGCAAACGTTTCAGAATTGGCTGCCAATGAGAGGAGGGTGATGAATTGACTTGCAACAAGTGCATGAAGTAAGATTTATACAGATTTACAGAGATTCAGATACAGTCATTGAGGTCTGCTTGGCCTAGGCTGCAGTGCATTCAGATTCAGTCATGGAATGGGATGAGATGGAGATGGTGCCTCACCTCTGTATTTGGAGCTGCGGAGGATCCTGGATATGACGACGCAGTCGACGAGGCTGTCGTCCACCGCCAGGACGAGCGGCGGCTCCTGGACCGTCCTCGACATTGGGCAGCAGCAGAAGGGGATGAAGTTGCCCTGCACCTCCCTCCAGACGTTGCTGGCCTTGTTGCTGCTGATGAACAGGAGGCCGCAGAGCGCCCGGTGCACGCAGGAGCAATGAATCCGCTCCATCTGGCCGCCGCACTTGTGGGACGCCATGGAGCTCCAGATTAAAGCCCTGGCCAAGTTAAATGAGCTCCAGATTAAAGCCCTGGTCGGTAATGAGCAGCAGCGAGGGAGGGAGGGGGGATGTACCGCAGCTGCCGGCGTTGCAGGTCGAGCCACCGCGCTTCGGATCCACCTGTCGGAAAGTAAAAATGGGGTCCTGAAGGGGCGACGGCAAGAGGGCCAATGGAGTGGCGGCGACGACGCGAGAGGGAGAGGCAGAGCGACGCGGGCGAGGGAGAGGCGCCGGCAACACGGGCGACGGAGAGGCGCTCACGACGAGTGCGAGGGAGAGGCGGCGGCGGCGGCGGCGAGCCAGAGAGTGGGTGAGTGAGCGAGAGAGTGGACGAGAGAGGTGGGAGGGTAGTTTAGGAAACAACCAAAAAAATTGTACGTGACGAATTTTACACTAGAAACGTAGAACAACAATTATTTCAGTATAGAGAGAGTACTATATATTAAAGTGTATACATATTAATTAAACATGGATCATACAAAAAATATTTTTTATACTTATTAGATATATTCAAAGTAATACACAAAAAACACAATTTTTGAGAGAAGAACCCGAATATACTTGGTTTGTGTTGGATTGCTTGCATGCTTTTATCTTTCGTCGGACAATTTTCCTTAGCATATATAAATAAATTAAAATGATTTAAGAAATTTCAGATGATTGTTTATTTATATATGAACGTACAATTGAACATTATAGTTGTTTGTTTGCTTCGAGAGAAATGCAACATCCTTTTTTTATAATATGAAAAATGGATTTTCTATTTTACAAAATAAAATTGTTGTGTTAGTTTCACTTTTATTTTTATTATATATATTATATATGTTTCTTTCATCATAGATAGAAAGTGATGGATTCCGACATACGCACTGATGTAAAGATGACTGGCCTGACTGAAACACTACGGGAAGAGGTGCATATAGCTAATCCTTTGTATATAGCTAAAGGTGTATTCTTTATGTATTTTTTCAGAATATAGGAGACATAGATATGGAACTTGGAGATGCACAAAAAGAATCCATTGACAAGGGTTCCGAACCGACGCCACTAAAAGGGGCCGAAAATTCATTGAAATTTTTACGACATAATAATATGAAACCGGTGATATCTCATAAATAAACAAAAATTGATGCCAATTTAAATGTTACCGCACAAGGTATTTTTTCAATGTTGTTATCGATCTTTCCTTCGTCATATTGCCTAATTTCACTTGTTTTTTCATCAGGCCGACAGATTATGTTTGTACACGTTGTCAATTTGTCATTTCGTGATCACTTTACATTACAAGTGAAGTGACCTTCAATTATTATGCAATTGTGATCATGTTATATTGTCTTTATCTGTGAAATTTATCATGCATTATATTTACATAACTTCAGAAAAATATTTCAGAAGCCCGTGGCAACGCACGGGCAGTCTACTAGTAATTAATAAAGTGGCTGCATGCATCGTCCAGATGCAGAGGCCGGGGGTCCTCCTCCATTTCCAAAAAAAAAAACCTTTCTCTCACACACAAGTTTAGGTGGTCATATATGTATACATCATGTACATTGTACTAATGAAGTGCATTTTTTTACCTTTTTCAAATTTGATTGAATTATCACCGGAAGCAATTTCACAATATATTTTTTTCTGTACACATGTAACCTTTTCTCATTTTGTTTCGTGTTTTTGCTAACTTTATCTTTTTTTTTGTTATTATTCTTCTTTGCACACAAAATACCCAACAAAGTCCGTGAGATGCTGAACATTGCAGAGATAAGGTTCGTTGGCGTTCGTTTGGGAGAAAGATAGCGCTCAAGGGTTGCGTACAAGACGGACAGAGATGGATGCACGGTTTCCAACAAGGAGTGGGGAGTCTTTGCAACAATGTCCAACATGCAAGTTGGCACTGCTGCTCTCTTCACATTTCAGATCAGCAATGTCAGCGGGTTTGATGTTATGTGTGTTGTTGACATCCTAAGCCCGGTGGTAGGAGTTTAGAAGTTGTAGACATAGTAACCACGACATGGTGGCAAAAGCTGTTTTTAATTCTATGTTTTTTGTTAGCTACTTTTGTATGCAAGAACAAGAAGACTAGGGGCGTATACATTTCAGTTATGTTTTGTGGTTCTTAGAATTTTGGTCAGAATGATTAAACAATGAAAAATGTGGGTTGGAATGATGGTTTTTTCCCAGATGTGTGTGGTGATGTTTTTGCGTTTGCCAGAACTAGATGTGTTTGATGATGTTTATTAGTTGTGTGATGATGCCTTTTTGTCTTTGTATGAGTGAATTTTAATTAAAATATTGTGTTTGAGATTATTTTTTGGCTTTGCATTAATCAGCTACATTTTTTCACAAGTTTTAAAACATAAAAAAATCACAAAAATGTCTCATAGAAAGAGTTTTTCGATCCACATAACTGAAAAAACATCATCAAATGCATCCACATTTTCCGTCATTTTAACAAAACATCATCAAAATTATAAGCTTCATATGCTAGTCTACTTCAACAGAAGAAAGATAGAAATATGAAAATGCACGGAAACACCACAACACATACATGCTCACAAAATGGCCAAAAAAATTGTAACCCTCACAATCGGAGGCTTTAATTTTTTTTGCAGAAATCATATCGTGACTTGGGGCAACTCGGTCACACCACAAAGTAAGATTGGACGTGGTTGCGTAGAGTTTTGACCTTTTTTAGGGAGGTTGCATGCATGAAATAAGGCACTCCACACAATCACTTCCCGCAAAACTAAAACCACACAAACAGAACCCCCTATCCCGCACATGCACTATAAATTCATTACCTCTCTTTCTGTTAAGGCACCAATACACCCCTCCAAATTTTGCCTTAGTAGTACTATTCTACCAACAAGAGTCAATTACATCGGTGGTGTTTGAACTTGGCGCAAACGGTCACTTTGGTGCTAGAACTTGTGGCATACATCGAACTGATGTAACAACTTGGCTCATGCGTGCAAATATGGTGCAAACCTCGGTTGTGTACGCCCGAGCCGCTGATTAGGCGCGCCAACATGGCATGGGTCCCGCCGTCAGTGACCCAAAGGCAAACAGGAGGGCGTGCGGCCAATTTTTTTGCGTAAACCCCTTTGAATTATTATTTTCCCACAAAAAGGCCATGTCGACGTTGGAAGATGGCATTTCATTTTTTCCGACTATATAGCCAGCGGGCCCCGTGCATACATACCGAGAATTATTAACAAGAAAAAAGGAGGTCTCCACGTCTCAAACTGCGACCCTTGCCCATGTCACAGTCTGGCTTCAGTCTTCACAACTTTAGATAAATTTTTGTATTCATCAATTTGAATATTAAATATAAGCAGAAAATGTATATTTTTCTATTAAATAAACATTTTAAATGTCCATATTTGATAAAGAATTTTATATAATGATGTGTGTATGTTTAAATGTTTTTATCTACTAATTATTGTTTGTATGTCTAATATTTATAAAAAATAAATATTTGAACATTATTTTAATTACTTACGTTTCACAAATATTTCAAAAAGAATTAGCGCGTGCAAATGGGTTGCACTATCTGCAGCCAATTTAAGCCCCAGATGTATCATCCTTACACTACATTAACGACTGTTATCCTTGTTAGACATCCGAATGTAATTGGTGCAGTGGCTATGAGCGCAAGCGCCTTAACAGTAGGTTGTCATGTTGAATTCTCAAAAAAAAAATGGTCACGTGTTGGAGTGTAGGAGTCTAACATTTTCCTTTTTAATTCCCGCCAAAAAAAACATTTTGCCCTTTAATTTTCACGTCGGGACTCACCTACCATACAGCAAACAAAATACAATACCATCTACCACGTGGACAGGGTCTTTTTTTGTGAGAAATAAAAAATGTCAAGGTTTTTCTGCAAAGAGAAAAAAAACAGGCCACACACTTCTAGTCTTTGACAAAGGGCCCCACGCCATGCTGGCGGCCAAGTCAGCGTTGATTTCGTATGCAAGTGCGGTTAGCACTGTATTTGCACACCCGAGTCAAGTTATTGCACCAGTTCAATGTATGCCATAAGTTGTAGCACCAAAGTGACCGTTTACGTCAAGTTCAAGCACCACCGGTGTAATTGACTCTACCAACAACAAGTACGAAGGAGCGCATCATTTTTGTTTTGTAAGTTAGTTTTCTTTATTGTCTTGTTTTTTATCTTCTAGTATGATTTGATGTTTTAGTTTACTTTTTGTATCTTTCAATATGCCATTTTTATAAGCATGTGTTTCTTTTTTTAGTTGTCTCCCAAGGTTCAAAAATCCCCAAAAGAAATGACAAATGAATGCTCCTTTTGTTATTAACCAACGGGATTTTGTCGTAGGTCTGACAGGAGAACTAGAGTGTTCAAAGCAATGATGGTTCAAGGCTTTGAAGAATCAATGCTAATTGTTTCACATTTTTAGCTTTTTTACAGCCTTTTTTAGTTTTTAAATATTTTTAAGATGAAAAAAATCATCAGGTGGTGCCCTAATACTCCAAAGAAACTTTGAGGAGCCACTTGGATCTTTTCATGGAAGTTATATTTGCTCATGGTCGAAATTACGAACTTTTCATAGAGAAACATGACATGAAGACATACATCTACGGTGCATACCGGGCAGCATTTGTGCGAGCACACAATATAAAGATTGGCGATATTGTTCATTTTGATCCGATTACCCTAGGCTACGGGATAGAAATGAACAATATCGCCAATCTTTATATTGTGTGCTCACACAAATGCTGCCTAGTATGCACCGTAGATGTATGTCTCGCGTCCTGTTCCTCTACGAAAAATCGTAACTTCGACCATGAGCACTTATATCTTCCATGAAAAGATCCAAGTGACTCCTAAAAGTTTCTTTGAGGTAGAAGGGCGCCACTTGATAACTTTTTGCCATTAAAAAACTTTTCAAAAAAGTTGTAAAAAGCTAAAAATGTTAAATAATTACCATTGATTCTTCAAAGCCTTGAAGCATCATTACTTTGAACGCTCTAGTTCTCCTGTCAGACCTACGACAAAATCCCTTTGGTTGATGACAAAAAGAGCATTCATTTGCCATTTCTTTTGGGGATTTTTTAAACCTTGGAGACAACTAAAAAAGAAACACATGCTTATAAAAAAACGGCATCATGAAAGACACAAAAAATAAACTAAAACATCAAATCATAATAGAAGATGAAAAAAAAGAAAACTAACTTACAGAACAAAAATGATGCCCTCCTTCGTCCTTGTTGTTGATAGAACAGTACTACTAAGACAGAACTTGGAGGGGTGTGTTGGTGCC
>NC_041388.1:436119212-436120841 GCF_002162155.2 Triticum dicoccoides
CGTGTGGATATATTCCTTTGTTGATTGTAGTATTTTTTGCACCGCTGAACAATGTAGCGGTGAAGCAGGCCCAGGGCCCAGTGCTAGGCTCGATCTGCCCCTGTTGATGCCTTGACAGAAGCAGAGGTAATGAATTTATAGGCCATGGGTGCGGGAAAGGGGTTCTGTTTGTGTGGTTGTGGTTCGCGGGAAGTGATCGACTGGAGTGCCTTGTTTCACGTATGCAACCTCCCTTAAAAAGGCCAAAACTCCCCTCAACCACGTCCAATCTTACTTGGCGCTGTCACCGACTTGCCCCAAGTCGCGGTACGACTTCTGCAAAAAAATGAAGCCTCCGATTGTGAGGATTATAAAAAATAATGGCCATTTTGTGAGCATGTATGCACTATGGTGTTTCTGTGCATTTTCATATTTCTATCTTTATGCTGTCGAAGTAGACTAGCATATGGAGCTTATAAGTTTGATGATTTTTGTCAAAATGATGAAAAACGTGAATGCATTTGATGATGTTTTTTCAGTTATGTGGATCTAAAAACTCTTCCTATGAGACGTTTTTGTGATTTGTTTTATGTTTTAAAACTTGGAAAACAATGTAGCTGATTAACGCAAAGCCCAAAAGTAATCTCAAACACATTTTTTATATTAAAATTCACTCATACAATGATGAAAATACATCATCACACAACTGAATAAACATCATCAAACACACCTAGTTCTGGCAAACACAAAACATCATCACACACATCTGGAAAAAAATCCATCATTCCAACCCACATTTTTCATCGTTTCATCATTCTAACCAAAAGTCTAAGCACCACAAAACATAACTAAAATGCATACACCCCTAGTCTGCTTGTTTTTGCATACATCTGGAAAAAGTCTGAGCACCACAAAACGCATACACCACAAAAACATCATCACACACATCTGAAAAAAAAAATCCATCATTCCAACCCACATTTTTCATCCTTTAACCATTCTAACCAAAAGTCTGAGCACCACAAAACATAACTGAAACACATACGCCCCTAGTCTGCTTGCTGAGCGGAAGTTTCTTCATGCTCAGGCCACTTGTTTCGCTCTCTCCATCAAGACCACCAGGGTTCGAAGCCTCCCCCACCCCACCTTTGATCTCCAGGGAGTCACCGAGGCTTCAGGACCCCGTTCCCTTGCGCCGCCGCTTGTTGCAGCACCACCATCGTACCCCCTGCCAGCCCTTTTGCTGAAGTTCGTCCGTCGCCACACGTCGCATTTGTAGCTCGCGAACCAGGCCATTGCAGCTCCAGCGCATGGCGGGTCCCAACGCTTTCACCATGGTTGGAGCACCACCGGCGTCGCGGCAGTCGTTGACTTACACAATCGTGCCCAGCAAAATAATTTCGAAAGCAACAAATCCTCCATTTGTCAGTTGAAGCAAAAAAATTACCCGATTCCAGCAAAACAACACGTTAGGAAGAACTCTGGGGGATCGATTGCAGCAAAAATTTACCCGGTTCCAGCAAAGTAGAACACCGGTAGCAGCAAAAACGACTCACCAGCGAGAACTCCCGTCAATCTATTGTAGCAAAAAATTACCCGGTTCCAGCAAAATTAAATACAGGTTCCAGCAAAAAACAACACATTAGGAAG
>NC_041388.1:436121019-436125260 GCF_002162155.2 Triticum dicoccoides
AATTACCCGGTTCCAGGTTGTTGCTCGCTATGGCAGCAAATTGGGATGCCGGTTCCAACAAAACAGAGAATTGGTTCTGGCAAAAAAGGAAAAAATGGTCGTCCCCATCCTCACCGGTCCGTGCTCATCGCAGCAAATTGGGACAACGATTGTTGTCGCCATGGCCGGTTGCAGCATTGATGGCCATCGTCTCCAGCACCCGTGGATGTCCTTTTCAGCACCCTCCGTCCGCCGCAGCCGCCCCAAAGCCATGACCAAGCAATGGTTGCAACACGCCCCCCGTCGCGCACAGCCATGAGGATGGAGGACCTGCATGCCATGACCTCCTCCCCTTGCCGCGCGCGGTGGTGGGTGCCTCTAGAAGTAGGCGCCTGTTTGCGGGGATCATCGGCGGCGAGAAGGTGATTTTGGATGCCATGGGGAAGAAGATGGGGGGGTACGAATGGCCAGGAGCGCTCTGTGCGAGCGGATAAGAAAACTAAAGCGGTGATGCGTGTGGGTCCTTGCGAGAGTGGGACGTGACCGGCGGAATGTTTCAGCCGGCCTTCCGGCTGGAAACATTTACCTATTTTATATATTTGACGATTAGATCTGATTGATGACATGTACAATGGTTCATAAGATAGTCTTATCTTAATACTTGCATGTAATTTAGAGATGAGAAAAAAAATATGTCTACAATTAGTCATCTCTTAGCTTTATCTTCAATAACTAGTCATTCCTGAAAACATGGTGAGACATATTATGCTAAGAGGTCATCTCTTGTCTTCTCAAGACATGTCTTTTCTTATGAGTTCTCACTCCTTTACCTCATCATTTATCCTACATGATACTCCTAAGATAACATCATTGTACATGCTCTGAGTGGGTCTGATTGTGTGGCATGACGAATCCCTCGGGCCTCCGCCCCGCACCGGAAGGGGCCGAAAGGGCCGCCTGCATGCATGCACGCAGGTGCAGCACAGGGGTGAGGATGGAAAGGGAGAAACACGTAGCTGCGAGATTCCCCTTTTGCGTGGTCCACTCAGTTGCCACTGTCTCCGCTACACCTCATTCACTGCATGGTTGTTCATCCATCCATGCACCGTACGCCCAACCGGCGGCCGGTGGACGGAGGAGGCAAGCAAAGCGAATGCAGCTCGCCTAGCGGCCAAATTTCGTGTGTTGACCCTTTTTGCATAGAAATTCAGGATCTGACCCCTGTTGGAAAGAATTTCGGGATCTGACCATTTTTTCTACCGCCAGGGGTTTTGGCGGTAGGGTTAGACAGCCTACCGCCAGAACCTGCGGCGATATGATACTTATCCACGTCAGCAGCGTTAACGGTCTCCGTCCCACCCTACCGCCGCTGGTCCTAGCGGTAGGCTGTCCGACACTACCGCCAGGGACCCTGGCGATAGGGTTTAGGGCAGTTATAAGCCGTGGGCCGCCCCACCCCTCCCCCTTCTCCTCCCAACCAACCGCCCCAAGAACAGAGGAGTTCTTCCTCTCGCCCCCTCTCTCATCTCCTCCACTCCCCCCTCTGATCTTCGTCGTTTGTTCACTGTTTTTGAGGATCGAGATGGCCCTGAAGAAAGCAAAGTAAGCTCCTTCGATCCCTTCAATTAGTTTTAGTCAAATAGCTTCCGATTCGTCGCATTATTTGATTCAAATCACTCCCCTTTTTGCACTAGATTTAATTATTTTGAACCCTAGGATTGATTTAGGTTGATTTTAGATGTTATATTGTGTTAGATATGAACTCTAGTCACTAGTTGGTATGGTTATGTGAAGATGAACCCTAGTTCATATTATCTTTGGAGGATTGTTTTTGGTATGATGCATGTTGGAGGATTTTATTGTGATATGATGATGCATGTTGATATGCTATGATGCAAGTAGTGGATATAGTTGGAGAACAAATGTTGAACCCTCAAGATGAACCTAGTTCATAATTTTTTGTGTTAAAATTTTTTATCATATGATGAATATTGGAGATATGATGCATGTTGGATGTGGTTGGAGAAATATGATATAGTATGATGCATTTGACCACATGATGAACCCTAGGTTTAGATTTTTTTTTCAAGGTGATTAACCTTTGTGTGATGAATCTATATGTTTAGGTACGAAAGCTTGGAGCAAGCACCGCCGACCCCATCACCGCCTGCTCCTCCCACTCCTCTCCAGCACATTCCGTCAGAGATGCCGCTCCCGTACATGTACGAGACCTTCCCCGAGCTGCTATAGCCGGTGGGATCTGTCTCAGACGAGGTCCTAGAGGCCACGAGGGAAATGCGGTGGCACGAGAGGGCAGAGCGGGTCCTTGACGATGTCATGGTTTGGTCGCAGAGCGTGAAGGAGTGGAAGGAAGTGAAGGGATGGAGGCAGGTCCAAGTATCTACCGTGTCCGTCGGGAAGCGTGCATTGAAGTTGCGTAGAATTACGCCAACTATCTTCTGAGCAATTTGGGCCGGAGAATCTACTTCGAGAGCAATGCGGAGGTGAGAGCCACGATGCCGCCCCCAATTGCATCTGCGTTCGATATCATCAACTGGGGAAGGGCGGAGGCGAAAACTCCAGCGGGCAGGGCAAGGTGGGAGTGCTTGAACGGTCGGATGCCAACCAGCGTTCCGCCTCCGCCTGAACCAGTGGATCCGCTGCCGTTTCTGTCTCCACGGCCCGGGCTAACATACGAGGAGCTCTGAAGATGATGATGTCTGCCCGCTCTTCGAACTTATCAGCAAATCGTCCTATTAGTTTGTCTTGTGCCTTTCAGTTATGTTCTCGATGAATAATGAAACTATGTGCCTCTTGTAATGCCATTTGTTCATTATCTATTCAATTTGAACATTAAGTTAACTTCATGCCATTTGTTTTTGTCAATATGAGTATACTTTCATGGTAAAAGAAATGAGTATATACTTTCATGGTAAAATACATTGATTTTGAAAAGAAGCAATCAATTAAACTTGAAACTCATAAAACACATGACCCTCCCGCCATGGACCCTGGCGGTAAGATCACATAACCTACCGCCAGGGCACTTCGATATTTCGTTACAGAAACTTTCCGAGGCAAAAACCAGCAACCACCTACCGCCAGGGGTTCTGGCGGTGGGGTTAGACAGGCTACCGCCAGGGCCTCTAGCGGTAGGGTACTTATCCACGTCAGCTCGGGCAAACGGTTGCCGTTCCTCTCCGTCGCACCCTGCCGCCAGGTGCCCTGGCGGTAGGATGTCTAACCCTACCGCCAGAACCCCTGACGGTAGCGAAAGGGTCAGATCCCGAAATTCTTTCCAACAGGGGTCAGATCCTGAATTTCTATGCGAAAAGGGTCAAAACATGAAAATTGGCCTCGCCTAGCTGCCACCTGCTGGTTCTGCACCGGAGCTATACAGTGTGAGTCGTCTCACGATCTCAAGTACGCCTACGTCTGTACTTCCACTCTTCCAGTTCTGGAGGACTTGAGAGACGCCCTACGAAGAAAAGGTTGAGAACCTGAGAGGCCTTCTCTTACTGGCTGCGCTATCATTTTTTTCTGAGACATCTTTATTTTCTGAGGGAATGCTGACTGCGCTATCTGAGCCGCCCACGATCGACTGGGGCCATTTGAATTGTTTGGGCTACAGCCCTAGGGCAACATGGCCAGCCAGTCATACGGCGGGCCAAACGGGCCAGTGCAGACCAGAACGATAACCTGCTGAATTTTGTGATTTGTGTGGGAAAGCAGTTACTCCAGTGTGTGTGTTGCCAGGCCGCCTGCAGATGCTGAGACCCCTGTCCATATGCTTCAGTAGTGCCCAGGTGTGTGTTGCCAGGCCGCCTGCAGATACCGAGACCAATGTTCGATTAATCCCAGTGCAGAGGTTCCAGACTGTAACTCGTTTCCAGCTTCAGCCGCACACCGGAGTCACTGACGCCCGCCTAAAGCTACTCTTCGCCTTGCCGCCCCTGCGGTTAATCAGTCCACCTCACCTGACGACGCAGGTAACTTAAGGCAAGGCTCCAGAGAGCAAAAGGCAAGTAAAATTCATGGAACGTTCAGCGGAGTACAAAACTAGCCGGTCAGTGTCCATTCAGACACCAAATGGATCCGAGAGAGAGAGAGAGAGAGAGAGAGATCTGCTAGACAAACGAAAGGAACAGCTACGCAGCCTTTGGCTCGCAGGTTCGGTCGGGCAGAAATCTCGCAGCACATGGCGGGCGATCGATAGACCCGGATCGAATCATGCATTTTTTCCTTCCTCTCGTCGCTGCAGC
>NC_041388.1:436125529-436127805 GCF_002162155.2 Triticum dicoccoides
CTGCAAACATGCAGCGCCTTTTGCATCCGTGCATGGATCGTCGACCACGTCCCTCTCAAATCTCAATCATCCTCTGATCCCTCTGATCTGAATAACGACCCAGTGAGTTTTGTTTGTGCCGTGCGGCTGTTGACTGTTGACTGCATCTGCTCCTGTGGCGCTTCATAAAGAAGAGAGTAGACTCTAATTTTACTCTCTCATCAGATGAAGTTTGCGATAACGCTTGATGTCGGTTCCCACCTGGCAGAACGAGGTCAAATATTTTAGAAAGAAGAAATTGGAAGAGACTTTGCTAAACAAGGTAGTAGTTTTCATGAATTTCCATTGAAGGGGTAAACGCTGTCACAAACTTCATCGCCTTATAGGAGGTAAAAACTGGAATTTACATTTACAAAAACAAAATGGGAGTAACTATGCTGTGCTTTAAGCGACATTGATCGTGTCAGATCAATGTCAGCCTAGATTCCCAGCTTTCCCAAGCCTACAAACACCAAGCTGCAATTCCATCATTCCAGGCTTCAGCTGCCACAGTTACTGACGCCTGCCGACCTGATGGCGCGGCTGCCGCAGATCAAATTGACGGAGGCACCTGACGGGCAGGTCGTAGCAGACCCAAGCAGAAGGTGAGTAAGCGATATGAATGCAATACTGATCACTGATAAAACCGGTCGATCTGTACGTCCAAGTCCATCAGGCAAACGAATTGAACCAAGAGGAGGTCCTCAGTCACTTCAGAGGGATCGACAATTGGGCGCTGGCTTTCAGAAGAACAGCAGCATGGTTGCATAGCAGCAGCGGTCGACAACCGAAAGTAGCAGCAGCAGCAGCATGCATAGGCGCAGCCTTGCAGTCCGCAGATGCGGATGAATTTGCAGCGCATAAATGCCCGATCCCCTCCTCCTACCTCCTCCCCGGACCGGACGAGTGACTCAAGAACACGCGGAGGCAGTACAGCATCACTGTTGGCGCCGGGGAAAAGGGCGGAGGAGATGCCTGCAAACATCGCCTTTTCCATTCCTCAGGTGGTCCTCGGCGTCGTCGTCTCCGCATCCATGCAAGCATTGCATGCATGGATCCATCGTCGACGACGTACCAATCATCCTCTGATGATCCCTCTGACAGACGGCCGGACAGCCGGCGCCGCGGGCCTGCGGGGCCAGCCCACACGCATCGGTCGGCGCCGGCCCCGTGCGTACGCCGGGCACGTTGGATCGTCGGCAGCATGTCCCGGCCGTATGTTCGATCATTTGAGGGGGGTCACCACGGCATGGCTGTATATAGCTTTAGCGGCTGTAGGGCGGTGAATGATATCTGATGCATCCATCATGCATGGATGCATGGCATGGGTGGGCACGAAACTAAAATGAAGGGGCCTGGGCTAGGCTAGCAGCACGTGAGGATCGATCATAGCCCTGTTCCAGACACATACAGCTCCTGTTCCCAAGTCCTCTCTACCGTGGTGCAATTGCTACCTCGCTTTCCTGGCGACGACGTTCCGTCATGTATGGGTGTGTTGAATTTTAGAGAAACTGACATTTTGTATGATATTCTTCTGAGAAATGAACTGATAGATGCTTATACTAGTTGGCATCAATGTGGTATATATGGAGCGTTCCTGATGTTACAAATATGCGTCCACGTATCTACTGTCAACCAGCTCGTGTTTTCTATTTGTTTCCTCCCGATCCTCAAATAACATGCATTCATGTAAGTTTATGTTTTCACTTCGAACGTGGGTGTGTACATAAGAAACGGAATTTTTTGTTACAAGTTATCATCAACAAAGAAGAATTTTTCCATTTGCTTTGCAAGTATTGTCTATTCAACAACGAGCAGTGTTCAACAACAAGGTAGTCCTGTCGTCTCGGTGAGAATTTTCAATAAGAAATTAAACCAGCACTTCCGCTTCGGTAGACCCCCTTCAACACAAGGACGGCTAAGATTGTCCCATACCCCTTCATAACGGAGGGGATGATGGGCATAAATCGAAAAAAGGCCGCCCCCGCAAGTAATGTATACGTATATGTATACGCTTTTGTTTTTTTTTTCGGCCGGGTCGCCCTGGCAGCGCGCCCACCCCCGCACGCCCACGTCCCCTACGCTAATTACGCGCTTACAGGCATCCATCCATGCATGGATGGCGCGGTTACGGGCCCCGCTGCCGATTGCTGCGCTGCGGCCTGCCCCCGCTTCCGCCTCGGCCTGCGGCGCCCGCTTCCGCCTCGCGTCGGCCGCCCCCGCTTCCGCCTCGGCCTGCGGCGCTCGCTTCCGCCTCG
>NC_041388.1:436128783-436131443 GCF_002162155.2 Triticum dicoccoides
TGCGCCGCGTTGCCGCCTCGCCTCGCGTTGGCCGCCCCCGCTGAGGCGCTGCCGCCTGCCCCCCGCCCCCGCTGCCGCCTCGCCTGCCCCCGACCCGCGCTCTCCCTCCCATAAATCCGCCCCCGACCCGCGCGCTAGCCTCACATAAACCGCCCCGACTCCGCCTCTCCTCTTTCTTCGATCCCCGACCCCGCGTTCTCCGATCGATCTTCGGGGCGGCGGCTCTCTCCGGCGCGATGCCTCGTGGACGCGGATGCTTCGGCCGGCGTTGGTTCGGCTGGGGAGGCGGCAGTGGAGGCGCAGGGAGCAGTCGCCGGGCAGTTGGCGGCGGCGGAGGCGGCGACAGCGGTGGTGGACGAGGTGGTGGACGCGGCGCCGCGCCGGGCGGTCTGTGGCCCTCTAGCCTCAGCGGGCCGCAGACCGTCGATATCTACCGGCACGGCATCCCCGTGCCGCCGTCGTGTCGCCTAGCACACGGCTGGCACGTGACGAGCGACGGCTATGCCACGCCTGGGCCGGCCCAACCCGGTCCGTGGAACCCCGAAGGTCGCCTCAACTTTTGGGTAGGCCGCGACTTCGACACCGTCGTCAGCTTCTACAAGTCTCGGGGCATCCGCGCGGACGGTCCAAACGCGCCCCTCGCGCCCCCACCGCCCCGGTTGTGCAGGCCCGTGTCGGTCGGCGCGCTTGCGCAGGCGCGCCGGCCGCTCCCGCCGCTCCAGCGGCCGCCCCTGAGTTTCACATCCCGCCGGAACTAGCGACGATGCAAGAGGAGGGCGACCCGTTGGAGTCGCCGGGTTTGATCCGCGCGATCCGGAACTCCACGTCAGAGACCGGTTGGATGCCGCCGGAGGATGTTGTTGACCCGAGGGACCCGGCAGACGAGCCGGGATACTGGCAGGCGATCAGGGAGTCGACCGATACACTAGCGCAACAGTCGTCTACCTTGGAAGAATTTTTCGGAGACTTGGGCAGTTCCGATGACTCAGACGGCGGCGAAGACGGCGGTGAAGACGGCGGGCAGACGGTAGTGGTTGATCTTGTGAGTAGCGAGGAGGAGTAGTTAGATTTGTTTTAGTGTTAATCTTTCCACTGCCGTAATCTTTCATGTAAAATTTCGTTTGAATGTAAAATATCCTAAATATGAACGAAATTATGTTGCTTCAACGAGTAATGGAATGGTTGTAGAATGTATCACTTATTGATATGGTTTTTGTTATTAATGGAATATTTCCATTGATATTGTAAAAAGGAGAAGTAAACACATAAAAAAATATGAACGAAATTATGTTGCTTTAACGAGTAATGGAATGGTTGTATAATGTATCACTTATTGATATAGTTTTTGTTATTAATGGGATATTTCCATTGATGCTGTAAAAAGGTGAAGTAAACACATAAAATACTGGCAAAAAATTTAAGCAACATAAAAGAAAGAACCCAACCACCGATGATGAGCCCATAGAGGAGAAGTTACCCCAAATCAAGCCCGTAGGCGACTCGCGCGGCTGATTGAGCCCACTAACGGTCCCAGAAACGGGGTCCAACGGAGCACTGAGGAGTTAGATTAAAGGAGTTCGAGGTGTGGGGCGGAAGCAGCTATTTAAGTCGCTCCAAGCGCCCCCCCCCCCCCAGCTTCCGAGGTGGGACTAAATATGGCATTGCAACTCGCCCCTCAGTGCACGCGGCCGACGCAAGGCTCAGGAGGCCGTTTTCTGTGCTGTCACCGGCCGGCCCAGTTCGGCCCATGGTGGCAAGGCGCCACTCGCCCACTCCCACGGCCCACGCCACCCTCCCCTCGCCCGCGCGGGGAAATTTTTTTGTGTGGGCGTGTTGGAGGCGTGCATTGGGCGGGGAGATCGAGGAGGATGCGGCGGGGCGGGTCAAAGTCGCTGTGTGCGGGGAGCGAGGCTGATCCGGTCGTGGTGGTGGGATCCTAGGGAGGCGCTGGTTGGCCAGTTGGGGTCTGGGGTAGGTGGGATTCGGTGGGTCCGTGGCGGCGGGATTCGAGGGAGGCGCTGGCCGTTGGCTGGGATGCGAGGTAATCTGCGGCGTGTATATGAAAAACATGCATGAGACAGTAACACGGAAAAAACATGGCATGCGACAATAACACGAACGGGTGCGTTTTTTCACCACGTCGGTCAACCCAGGTAGTATAACACATGCAATGGCATCATCATCATGAAACGACAGCAAACAAAATAAACAGAATTTTGAAACTGCAGACAATTGCACCAAAGTTCGTTGCTCGTTGCACTAGGGGTACGTGGGTACAGTCGAGGGTGATGCCAACGAGCGGAAAAAGTTTCGTGACATTTGGCAGAGTCAAAAAAAAGTAGTCGGGAACCCCCCTCCGGTAGACCGTAAAAGAGCCTGGCTGCACTGTGGGCACATGATCGCATGCATGCAATTGCACCAAAGTGGTCGGACACGCGGGCACGGCCTACGTAGGGCCCCATGCAAGGTTGGAACGAAACCGGACACAAAACGAACGTTGCGTCACATCCGGCCAGTGTTTTACGGCATTTTCACGGGGAAAATCCTAGGAAACGCGTCGAGCGTCGGAAAAATATGCAAACTGGCGTGGGTGCTGTTGAGGGTGATGCCAGCATGCGGAAAAAGTTTCTTGCCGTTTGGCGGAGTAAAAAAAAAGTAGT
>NC_041388.1:436132815-436133331 GCF_002162155.2 Triticum dicoccoides
TATGCAAACTGGCGTGGGTGCTGTCGATGGTGATGCCAGCATGCGGAAAAAGTTTCTTGCCGTTTGGCGGAGTCAAAAAAAAAGTAGTCGGGAACCCCCCTCCGGTAGACCGTAAAAGAGCCTGGTTGCACTGGGTGTACGTGATCGCATGCATGCAATTGCACCAAATTGGTCGGACGTGCGGGCACGGCCTACGTAGGGCCCCACGCAAGGTTGGAACGAAAACGGACACAAAACGAACGTTGCGTCACGTCCGGCCATTGTTTTACGGCATTTTCACGGGGAAAATCCTAGGAAACGCGTCGAGCGTCGGAAAAATATGCAAACTGGCATGGGTGCTGTCGAGGGTGATGCCATAGTAGCTTACGGAAGCTACCCAAATCAAGCCCAGAGGCGACTCGGGCGGCCGATCGAGCGCACTAGCAGGCCCAGCAGCGGGGTCCAACGGGGCGCACGGGGATAATACGAGAGGAGTTCGAAAGGGGGGGCGGAGGCAGCTATTTAAGCTGCTCCTGC
>NC_041388.1:436133738-436134859 GCF_002162155.2 Triticum dicoccoides
CCTAGGAAACGCGTCGAGCGTCGGAAAAATATGCAAACTGGCGTGGATGCTGTCGATGGTGATGCCAGCATGCGGAAAAAGTTTCTTGCCGTTTGGCGGAGTGAAAAAAAAGTAGTCGGGAACCCCCCTCCGGTAGACCGTAAAATAGCCTGGTTGCACTGGGTGTACGTGATCGCATGCATGCAATTGCACCAAATTGGTCGGACGTGCGGGCACGGCCTACGTAGGGCCCCACGCAAGGTTGGAACGAAAACGGACACAAAACAAACGTTGCGTCACGTCCGGCCATTGTTTTACGGCATTTTCACGGGGAAAATCCTAGAAAACGCGTCGAGCGTCGGAAAAATATGCAAACTTCACGGGGAAAATCCTAGAAAACGCGTCGAGCGTCGGAAAAATATGCAAACTGGCGTGGGTGCTGTCGAGGGTGATGCCATCATGCGGAAAAAGTTTCGTGCCGTTTGGCGGAGTGAAAAAAAAAGTAGTCGGGAACCCCCCTCCGGTAGACCGTAAAATAGCCTGGTTGCACTGGGTGTACGTGATCGCATGCATGCAATTGCACCAAATTGGTCGGACGTTTGGCGGTGTAAGTATTAGCAATAAGTTATTAAGTTGGACATGTCATTTGCATATAAATTATCTAATAGGCGTATTGCTGTTATATTATTTTGTAGGTCATCAATTGTTATTGCAACCATATGCAGACCCATAATCCTCGTGCTGACCGTCACATATTATCATCTTGGGTGTCCCACTGGCTTATTCTTCGTGCTGATGGAAAGGTTGTCAACTCTAAGAGGCATTTTATGGATCATTTCAATAAGAGCAAAAGAAAAAGAAAAAGAAAAAGAAAAAGAAAAAGAAAAAACGAACCAGAAAAAATATATAAAAAAACGGGCTGGCCCTCCCTCGCCCGCGCGGGGCTCCTCCCCCGGCCCACGGCCTCTCCCCTCACCCGCGCGGGGCTCCTCCCCCGGCCCAAGCCCCCCTCCCCTCGCCCCTCCCCCGGCCCACGCCCCCTCCCCTCGCCCGCGCGGGGCAGCGCCCAAGTTTTAGTCCCACCTCGGAAGCGGGGGGGCGCCAGGAGCGGCTTAAATAGCTGCCTCTGCCCCCCCCCTTTC
>NC_041388.1:436135223-436136115 GCF_002162155.2 Triticum dicoccoides
AAAAAGTTTCTTGCTGTTTGGCAGAGTGAAAAAAAAAGTAGTCGGGAACCCCCCTCCGGTAGACCGTAAAAGAGCCTGGTGGCACTGGGTGTACGTGATCGCATGCATGCAATTGCACCAAATTTGTCGGACGTGCGGGCACAGCCTACGTAGGGTCCCACGCAAGGTTGGAACGAAAACGGACACAAAACAAACGTTGCGTCACGTCCGGCCATTGTTTTACGGCATTTTCACGGGGAAAATCCTAGAAAACGCGTCGAGCGTCGGAAAAATATGCAAACTGGCGTGGGTGCTGTCGAGGGTGATGCCATCATGCAGAAAAAGTTTCGTGCCGTTTGGCGGAGTCAAAAATAAAAAGTAGTCGGGAACCACCCTCCGGTAGACCGTAAAAAAGTCTAGTTGCACTGGGGGTACGTGACTATGGCAAATGATTTTTGTTTTCATGTAAGTTTGCATGACGACAATACTTTATTACACGAATTTACAAAATTATAGGAAAAATGCATGGGGCGCGCGGCCCCACCCTAACCCACCCGCATAGTTAATAGCCGGATCTAACCTCCTACTGCCCCCACCTATTGCTGACGTGGCGGGGTGGGAGTGGCCCTCGAAGGTGTCCCGGCTATAGCCGACTCCAGCCGATCCGAGGAGGTCAAAGCCCTAGTGGACCTCGCCTCGATCGGGGGTCAAAGCCACGCCGCGTCCACGATCGCGAGTCCACGCCGCCTCCACGATCGCCACTAGTCGCCGCCTAACCCTAGCTGCCTGCGCCCGCCGCCCCCGACGCCATCTGCGGCTGACGCCGCCACCGACGCCCCCGACGCCGACGGCCCCGACGCCATCTGCCGACGACGCGCCTTCACGCCGACGCCCCCTACGCCCCCGACGCCAC
>NC_041388.1:436137061-436146104 GCF_002162155.2 Triticum dicoccoides
CCGCCGACGCGACCTCACGCCGACGCCCCCGACGCCACCTTCACGCCGACGCCCGACGCCCCCTACGACCTCGACGCCACCTTCGAGGTAACTCCCGAAACCTGCCCCCCGTCGCCGCCGTAGACGCGTTCTGACGCCGACGCCAACTTCCTAGAGTAATTAGAAAATATTTTTAGAGTAGGCCTAATATTTTTAGAGTACTTAGAAAATAATTTGTTATGAAACAGGGCATTAAAATATAAGCATAACCTTGATCGTTGAATATTTTGTCCCAAGGTCAGTACACTATGTACTTAGAGAATAATGTGAGAATGTCTAATTTGATTATGTCTAATGTGAATGAGGTTATATATCTAATTTGGCTATAGTTTTGGTAATAATTATGCATGCATGATAGCTTATATATGTATGAATTTTGTTTGTAGTTAGCAACGCCAGCGCGCCATCGTCCCCAAGGGCCGGCACCGATCTCATGGCACGAGGTACTATGCATTCATCATGTTTATCATGTACGCATACATAGTAGCTAACATTATTTTTGCTCCTATTCCTAGCAATGGAGGAGTACGGAGAGATTTTTTGTTCGGTTGAGAAGTGGTGTCTCTTGGTCAGCAAACTAAACTCTAGGCAGAAAACGCGGTTTGCGAGCACTAGTCTTGAAAAAATGTTGATGATTCCTAGTGTGCTGATGCGAAAATGTTTGCTCAAGTTTATCATTAAATCGTATGCAATGGACAGAAAAAGGTTCATCATGCCATCAAAAAACGGTGCGATTTCATTGCGCACCGAAGATGTGTATGACATTTTTGGGCTACAGAACAAGGGCAAAGATGCCATGAAAGCCCTAGGTAAAGGGGGGTTAAAGGCGAAGGTGAAGGTGCCTAGTCGTTTTGTAGATTCGAAAATGGGGCAAATGATGATAGACGATCTGATTGACAACATCGTTGCCAGTGGCACGTACGATGATGATTTCCTCCGTAGAATTGTTCTGGTTCTTCTGGGCACGGTTCTTGCACCGCAGTCCACCAGAGAAGTTCCTAATGCTTACTACAAGTTAGTGCACGATGTGGAGGCCATCAAATCATATAATTGGAACGCATTTACTTTACGCGTTTGCGTGGAAGGCATCACAAAGACCTTGTCAGATCTTGAAAAATTTACTTGGCCGATCGGAAACCTTGCCCTCATACAGGTAAACCTTATGTTATATTTGTTTATTTGAAACTAAAGTTTGTGAAAAGAATTTGTTGATATACTTCATGTTTGTGCAGTACATGTTTTGGGAGAAAGTGCAGCCACTGGATGAAGAGGCATTTGATCCACTAGCTCATGAGTATCCGTTGATGGTCAATTGGTCAGAAGATGAGGCTATGAAGCGTGACGCGTACGACACGGCATACGGCCGTGGTAATGGGACGGTAAGTTTTAATGGTTCCAACTGCATGCAATTATGTTGCTATTTATGTGTTGAGAAATTTATATTGATTTAATATGTAACAGATTGATGACGTGATAAGTGAGAAGTACAGACAGACATTAATTGCTCAGCAAGGAAGAAAGGCAGAGGAAGAATTAGAGCAAGAAGATGGAACAGATCGTGCCCAAAGAAGGAAAGATAATAGAGACGAGGCTTCTTCCAGCAGGGATACTACATTAGATTAAGTGATGAAATGCATCAAAGATATGCAAAAATAAATTAGACTGCTCCCTGAAAAATGTGCTGAGGTAAATACTGATGTGTATTTCAGTTTGCATGGGATTATTGATAATTTATGCATGTAATAAATAATTTCGATGTGTCATTGCAGATTGTAGTGCAGAAGCTAGAGAAGGAAGGTCTTGCCTTCAGGGGGTTTCGTGATGACATTGAGTTTGTGGAGCATAGTGAAGCGTGGATGGGGAAGTATGGTCCATCAAAATATAAATCAAAATATTGGACAGATGTAAAATCAACTCCCGCAAAAGAAGACATGGACAACAGGGTGGATGCATCCTTCACCACCGGGAACGGGAAAAAATTGGCGCGTGATAAAGGTGTGCATCACAACACACCTGGTACAGGAGATGAAGGCGACCCCTTCGTTATTTATGACAACGGTAATTCACCCGACCCATCTCTTGAGACGGTAGCCACGAATGAATTTCCACCTTTTACTTCAACCCCCAAGAATATGAATGAAGTGTCAGACGGGTCTAGCACCGATAAATCTGAGGAGTTTAATATGGATAGTCTGAACACCCGTATTAAAAATGCGAAAGAAAGTGGCACTCAGGAGAGTGATGGGAAGGAGAATGATGGGAAGGAGAATGATGGGAAGGAGAATGATGGGAAACGCAAGAGGAAACAGTCAAAATATTGCCTTTCACCTTACCAGCAGAACGGTGGACGTAAACGTGCAAAGAAAAGTAAGTGCTAAGTAGATTATTGTAGCAACATACTTCTGTCCTTGCATGCACACTTTATTAACTCATTGTTTCTTACTATTTTAGGTCTGTTTGGTATAAGAGCTGCTATGATTAATACTGATTACATTAATGAGGATCACATAGAGGCCGCAAAGATTTATATCCGGACACTGGCAGACTCGGAGAAGCTTCGCAGGAAAACTATCGTGCACATGACGGGAATTGGTGGGGAAACATGTACACCTCATATGCTTGAAGCCATCATTTCGAAAAAATGGTTGCATGGCGGTGTAAGTATTAGCAATAAGTTATTAAGTTGGACATGTCATTTGCATATAAATTATCTAATAGGCGTATTGCTGTTATGTTATTTTGTAGGTCATCAATTGTTATTGCAACCATATGCAGACCCATAATCCTCGTGCTGACCGTCACATATTATCATCTTGGGTGTCCCACTGGCTTATTCTTCGTGCTGATGGAAATGTTGTCAACTCTAAGAGGCATTTTATGGATCATTTCACAAACCAAACTAAAATTGTGTCTAGAGTTACTGAAGAGTATTTCATCAAAGATAAGGTACTTCATTTTAGTATGATCATTCGTAGTATATCTGTGTGTACACCAACATGAATAAACTTTGTTGTAGGCATACTTTCCTTTTCATGTGGAAGAAAATCATTGGATAATAGTTCTTATGCACAACAAGAAAAAAGAGTTTCAAGTATTAAACTCTACTGGTAAATGCAGCAAAAGAGTTCTTGCAAAGATTGCTAAGCTGGTAAGCTTACAACGTTACATAAAACAATATATATTTCTTCGAAAAGTACTTCATATGGATTTGTCAATTTTATTTCAGAGGGCAGAGATAGCTATTGATACAAAGGAGGTGAATGCTCTTATTGAAACGGATCATCATGATGTATCTTCCTGGCCAATAAGGGAGTACAATATGCCATCACAAAAAGACGGGTATGTTGCAAATGTTGAATTAGTATGTACTTGTATGATCCATCAATAACTGACTTGTGGTTTCTTGCAGAGTCTCTTGTGGTCTTTTCGTGGTGAAATGCGTTCAACACTGGGACGGAGATGGTTGGGCATTTGAGTTCGATCAAGATGAGGTTAATGCTTCAAGGGGACGCATTCTAGCTGAAATACTTTTTTCAGAGTGCAACACGAAGGAAGTAGTGAAAGAGAAGATCCTCAAGATCATGGAGACCAAATGAGTAGGAGGATGGGGTGTTGGCTATTATCTCCACTAAATAAATGTGCCGTTGTCGGTATCTTGATACAATTTACATATTAAGACATCTATATATTTGCAGTGGTTGGTATTTGCTACAATATTACTCTTATCTGCGGCATGGTTTAGCATGTTTTGCAACTAAATAAATGTGATGTGGTCTGCTACAATATCACTCTTACTTGCAGCATCGTGGGTGATGATTTTTGAACATGTTATATACGCACTTTGTATTATGCACTGTTTGCCATTTGTCGCAACTAAATAAATGTGATGTGGTCAGTGCGGGCTGTTGTTTGCAGCCGCTATTTTCTGCCAAAATAAAGTGAAGTTTTTTTAAAAAAAAATGCCCGACCACCGCTGCTGGGCCCATAGTAGCTTACGGAAGCTACCCAAATCAAGCCCAGAGGCGACTCGGGCGGCCGATCGAGCGCACTAGCGGGCCCAGCAGCGGGGTCCAACGGGGCGCACGGGGATAATACGAGAGGAGTTCGAAAGGGGGGGCGGAGGCAGCTATTTAAGCCGCTCCTGGCGCCCCCCCGCTTCCGAGGTGGGACTAAAACTTGGGCGCTGCCCCGCGCGGGCGAGGGGGAGGGGGCGTGGGCCGCGGGAGGGGCGCGTGGAGAGGCCGTGGGCCGGGGGAGGAGCCCCGCGCGGGCGAGGGAGGGCCAGCATGTTTTTTTAATTTTTTTTCTGGTTCGTTTTTTCTTTTTCTTTTCTTTTTCTTTTTCTTTTCTTTTTCTTTTCTTTTTTTTTCATTGAAAGTTCACGGATTTGAATAAGTTAATGAAATTTTATAACTAGTTCAGGAAATACAAAATAGTTCAAGAAAAATAAAAATAGTTTTTTCAAATATAGTTCACGTATTTTATAAAAAGTTCAGCAA
Organism: Triticum dicoccoides; assembly: GCF_002162155.2. Classification (NCBI taxonomy): domain Eukaryota; kingdom Viridiplantae; phylum Streptophyta; class Magnoliopsida; order Poales; family Poaceae; genus Triticum; species Triticum dicoccoides. Next base: position 436,141,600 of record NC_041388.1, read on the forward strand.
ATTGAAATAAGTAAAGAAAAAGAAAAAGAAAAAGAAAAAGAAAAAAAAGAACTAGAAAAAAAGATGAGGGGGGGTTAAAGGCGAAGGGTGGTTCACAAAGAAAAAGAAAAAGAAAAAGAAAAAGAAAAAACGAACCAGAAAAAATATATAAAAAAAGGGCTGGCCCTCCCTCGCCCGCGCGGGGCTCCTCCCCCGGCCCACGGCCTCTCCCCTCGCCCGCGCGGGGCTCCTCCCCCGGCCCAAGCCCCCCTCCCCTCGCCCCTCCCCCGGCCCACGCCCCCTCCCCTCGCCCGCGCAGGGCAGCGCCCAAGTTTTAGTCCCACCTCGGAAGCGGGGGGGGGGCCAGGAGCGGCTTAAATAGCTGCCTCCGCCCCCCTTTCGAACTCCTCTCTTATTATCCTCGTGCGCCCCGTTGGACCCCGCTGTTGGGCCCGCTAGTGGGCTCGATCGGCCGCCCGAGTCGCCTTTGGGCTTGATTTGGGTAGCTTCCGTAAGCTACTATGGGCCCAGCAGCGGTGGTCGGGCATTTTTTTTAAAAAACTTCACTTTTTCAATTATTTTGGTAGAAAGTAGCGGCCAGAAACAACATCAAACAAAATCATCATCAGTACAACATATATGCCCAGGTAGCAAACAGCAAACAAAATCATCATCATGCCCAGGTAGTATAACATATGCAATGTCATCTCCAAATTTATTACATATATCTTTTATCAAAACACAAACAAATAACTTATCAAGTTTTCTTGCAGACACGTACGAATAAAAAACGACAAAGGTTCGTGCGACCACTTTTATTCTTCGTACAAACCAACCTGCATCTGTACCTACGCCCAGTTCCTGAACAAAACATAAAGAATTGGTGAGCAAATATAGTTGCTAAAATCAAAGTAGGAACATAACAACAATAAGAAGATAACATCTTACTTCTCGTTCAAATGACATGTAGCCTTATTATGACCTGCTTGACTACACAAACTGCACAAAGGACCACTTTTCTTCTCTGTAAAATCTTTTGGCCTACCATTCTTTGTAACGCCGGGGTCCCCCTTTGACTGCCCCTTCTTAGGTGCACCCTTCGTCGAAACTTTCTGAGGATCACCAATACCAGGCTCAACTTGTTGCACTTGACTTGCCTCCTTCTTCAGCATAGCATACCTTCTACTTCCTATAAGTTCCTCCTCTGAAATCTTTTTCTGTGCTATTATGTTGTCTAGACACTTCATCAACTCATCGAACAAGAAGGGATCATTTGCTGCAACATGAGCAGCTTGTGCGGTTTTAATGGATATTGCACTATACCGTTCTCTCTCCAATGGCCCTGACCAACCCCATTCAAACATATCACTCTTCCTCTGCACAGGCAACCCATCTCTTGCATGTTTGGACAACCGATGAAGGACACAACACTTTGGTATTTCAGTTAAATTCAGATGATGGAGAACAAACAGAATGTGTTTGCATGGCAGCCCTTTCCGAACCATCCTAAGACAACTGCATGTAATAGTTTCTTCTGAGTTACCTGGTTCATAAACAACATTGTACCTAAACTTGTGGTTATCCTTCCATGTCACAATGAATGTCTCACGCCCAATTCCCACGAGCGTCTCAAATATCTCCAGCTGACCCATCTTATGCAAATCATCTTGCAAGATGTAGAAATTAGCAGGTGTGAATACTTTGGCGGCATGCTCCTCAAGGACTTTATATTCAGTAACAGACGGTGGTTCCTTCTGGAATGCCTCGCAGTCATCGTACGCCTCGTTCTCACGCAGGCGAACTATACAGTTCTCATAATGCACCACCAAATCAACAATTGTCATACCGTAGTCCAGGTGAAGGTGAAGGCAGGAGTTGAGGCTTTCACTCCTCTGGTTACTTTGCATACCAAGAAAAAAACCATCGTAAAGATATGAAGCTGCCCACAGTCTCCTCTTCCTGTACATCCTGTCAAGCCACTCTTCAGTTCTATCCGTCTTCCACTTATCATAGAAAGCTTTCCATCTCTGCTCAAAGTTCGCTTGAGAGGTGGCATAGTACAGGAGCGATCTGAACTCATCCAGTGACTTGTAATGCAGGTGCCTCTGCATATTTTTCTCGATATGCCACGAACAAAGACGATGAAAAACATCTGAAAGGACGGTCCGAATAGCCCGGATCATTGCAGCGTCACCGTCTGTGATTATTGACTTTGGCTTCACCTGACAGTTTGCCTTCATAAATGTCTGCAGCAGCCACACGTATGTCCCTTTCGTCTCGTCAGCAATGATGGCACAACCAAACACTGTGGTGCAACGGTGGTTGTTAACTCCTACAAAGGGGACGAACGGCATACCGTATCTGTTCATCTTATACGTGCTATCAAACACGACCACATCTCCGTAGTCCTGATAGTCCCTCCGCGACTGTGCATCGCACCAGAACATACTCTTCAGTCGCCCTTCCTTGTCACGCACATACTCAAAAAAAAAAACTCAGGGTCCTTCTCCTTCCTACTCCTCATAATGCCAACTGCCGTCTCTGCATCACCCTTTGCAATGAGCTTCATTTTTTCTCTGCAACAAAGATTGTAAATGTCCCTCCTGATAAGCCCGCACTTATCGTACGAACCGTATCTGCTGATGAAGTTGTGCATTATAATATGCTTTCTTATCCCGGCCGCTTCCATGGCCAATATCTCGGCCCTCTGCCCATCTCCAATCCGTCTGTGTGACCATAAAAAACAAACCTCGTCGGGCCGAGCCATCGCGTGGTTGTGATCATCCACGAATGATGCGACGAACCAAACGCCACGTTCTCTGTCCAGCTTCACCACCATATGTGCACCGCAGTCACAACGAGTCTCCGGTCTAAGCCTGCGCTTGCGGCCCTCCATGGTTATGAACTTGCTCTGCCTTCTCCCAGCCCTGGAGCAAAGAAACCGCCGGTACCGGATCATTCCCGAAGCACCTCGTTTCACCTTCTGTTTCCTTATGCTAAACCCGTGTTCTCTGGCGTGATTGTTGTAGAATATGTATGCATCCCCTTGCGACCGAAAGGTCATAGCCATGACCTTCCAATGTGTCTCAAGCATCTTCTGCTGCCTTTGAGCCTCCTCAATATCGATCTCTCCCTCATCGTGATCAACGCTCGGACCATCTGACTCCTCCTACAACATTCATTTCAAAATATATATGTCAATTATTATCATTTAAATCATACTATTGATCCATGTACAACATCTATCAACTAACCTGGCTCAAGTTATCTGCAAATGATTCCTGCCAACTATGTTGCACATTGTCAACATCCACATCTTCCTGGAAATTTGTACACAAAGATATACAGTTAGCCATGCCATACTTTGCAATTTCGAAAATAAAAAAAAAATACGGCACTTACGTTTTCGCTATTTGCGCCATGTTCATTATTATCAAAATCCTCCGGAGGTAAGATATCATATGACGAGACGGAATCGTTGTCGCTGCTGTCATCATCTTCGTTCAAGTTATCGTTATTGGTCTTAGTCACCTTATCAGTACCATTCTCGTCCCTCCCGAATGCAGATTCTTCGTCCATGTCAACACGCCTAACTCACAGAACTGCAAAACATCGTGTGTTAGGTTTAGTACAATGCATCATGCCCAAAGCAACACTAGTTCTGTAAATCATGCCCTAGTCCTTAGAGGAGGCGCTGCGGCGGGAGGTTTTGATGAACCCTAAACCCTAAATCCGTACATGCATGAACTAGCCCTCACTTCTATCCAGCGGCGAGTCTACTAGACAGGCTTAAACAGGCTCAAGCCTACCCTCCAGAAAAACAATTTTTTTAGTACTGCTATTACTACTTTCATCCCAGCTCATTACTACATCTATTATCCAGTAGAAAACACACAACACCACGCATGCGCAGTTACGGGCAGCACAAACGAATGACCAGCCTGCATCAACTGTGTAATTACTCGTTCATGTACTGTAAACGAATTTAGTGCCCAACGCAACTTATTTGCAAAAAAAGAAAAAGAAAAAAAATGAGTTTGCATGCATGTATTCCTCACGCGAAACCTGTATCTATCCCGCTAGGTTTAGATGACGGGCATGACAAACCTTGGCCTGCGGTGTAGACGTCGACGACGTTCGACGACAGTGCTGCGGAGGCGGCGTCAGACGTCGGGCCCTTCACGTCCCCGGCGTACAATGACGACGGTTAGATGTGGCGACGGACGACGTTGCGACGGCGAGGGCGGTGTCGGACGGGGTTCGGGCGGCGAGGGCAGCGTCAGACGTCGGGCCCTTCACGTCCGCGTCGTCGGACGACGGTGAGATGCGGCGACGGGCGACGTTGGGACGGTGAGATGCGGCGACGGGTGAAGTTGGGACGGTGAGATGCGGCGACGGGGGCGGCGGCGGGCGACGTCCAGACGCCGAGGGCGGCGACGGGCGACGTTGGGACGGCGAGGGTGGCCTCGCACGGGGTTCGGACGGCGGCGATCCGCTGCGGCGGCGATCGCCAACTCTGGAAATAC
>NC_041388.1:436146704-436163663 GCF_002162155.2 Triticum dicoccoides
GAAGCAAGGCCCTTAAACCAGAATCTGGAGATGGTTTTTTGCCCATACTGTTTTTTTATAGAACTCTGGAGTTTGCAGGTGGAGTGGCTCCACCGGTGAGGTTGGGAGCAGAGCTGAAACTAGATGGAGCTGGATCCGCTCTCCCGGACTATCTCTTTCTTCAGGTCAGTCCTGAAGGTTGGTAATACTACACCCAGATCCATTTCCATTTCCTTCAATACTACGATACTTTTCAGGTCATCTAATGGTCAACTAAATTAAGTGCAATAAGGAGACGCGTGCACAAGTATGGCACGTGCAAATTAACAAATAGTAAAACAAGTCTTGCTTTCCCTATGCCAACCAAATACTACAAGTCAATCTTCAATCATGCAGGTCCTTCTGAATGTATGTGATATTCTGATGTCCTGACATGGGCTGGTAGACCATACACGCACGCATGCACCTACGTGCTTTCCTAGCTAGTAGCCAGTGATGATATCCCAGCTGCAAAATTCAAAAGAATCGGTCAGCTGTGTAGTATGCCAAATGCTGTTTGTCCAAAAAATATATGCCAGACGCAACATGCTATATATTCTGTCATGTGAAAGTCACTATTTCCTGACTGTTTACACGTCAGATAAAGATTGGTAATGGGACAAACTTACCGTCGGCGATGATCCTTTAGGGTAAAAGTTCTCTGCAGAAAACTGCCATGTAGAATGCTAATCTGCTAGCTATGCGGAACGAGATCAGTAACACGGTTGCAGAGATTCAAACTATCGGCGAAAGCAAAAGTTATCAATTAGGGGTCGAAAACGCCGATCCGCGTGATACGTTAGCAAGTAGCCGGGATAAGGTAAAGCCAGGACCCAACGCCACCATAGTGTTCTTGTGACTCGTGGGTGTATATACCCCGTCAGAGAAAAACTATCGATGGATGAAAAACATCAGGTCTACCCCCTTATCCCCGCCGATTTTATTTTGGTCTTCCAAAAACATTTGGTCTTCCAAAAATATATCCGGGTATGTTAAATTACAAAAAGCATTCGATTTTATTTTGGTCTTCCAAATTAAACATCAGGAAGTGCCGACAGATGAAACATCGGCGAAGAAGCACCATTCGTCGGCAATACTTACTAGGGCTGGCCATGTTCTGTCGGCAAAAACATTTGCCGACAGGCTAGTCGTGAGCGAAGCCGAGCTTTGCGCGGCCGAATGCGGAGGGCAGTTTGGGCATGGGCGGGATATGAGGATTGACTCCAACCATGGTTACAGATTCTTTTAACAGGAATGTCTTTCACCCTGTTGCGGCCAGTTAAGCGGCGAGAACATGCAGGCCACGCGCAGTCCCCTGCACGACCCAGGATCGGTGGAGGGGCCACTGCCAAGAGTTCAATCGTCGTATATGTTTTTCTATGGATCGAGCATACCTGTTCACGTACGTACGTAGCCGTGGCATGTTAGGCGGCTTATTTGGCCGCTTAAACAAATCGCTTATCCACATGCATCGTCCATGGGATCCTTCCGTCGAGGATGGGCACGCAGAGGCGCACGAACTCGCATGTGCATGCATGGGATCGTGCACGCCACATGGCCCACATGATTGGTGCCGGTGCATGAGGTGTCTCGAGAGACCGAATGCATGCATGCATGCATGCCAAGACGTCATCGATCCGCCCTTCCAAACCCGCGTATTAAACTCTGCGCAGGGTGCGGCTTGCGGATCCACATGATCCTTCCGCCCGTATCTAGCCAGTGGCAATACAGACTACAGTGGTACATTTGTTACCACTGTACACACACGCCACATGCATGGGTGATATACGTCTACACGGTACACGGTACACTGCTGCACGCACAGTTTTACTGCCGCGTTCGTGCATGGAGTTTATCACTGCGGCGACTTGTGAGCGCCCTGCGCCCGCCAGCTTCTCCTACCATGAATGATCACGGCGTGAAATGAATTGTGTCCCGTCGGTTGCGTTGCATGGATGAGGACGTGATGTAGTCCAGGATTGGGAACAGCGAAAATTGTCTCAACCCAGCATGACCCATGTGACGGAATCATCAGCTTTCGAACTCGCCGGAGATGGCCTAGCCACCTACCAGATCTGCCACCGCTCTTCCTTCCCTTCCCTTCCACCGCAAGCCAGTGGCACACTGTGTAGTTTCCTCATAATTCAAGGCTTCTCTCGCTCCCACCGTCGGCTAGGTAGGTAGTTTCGGTGCCTTCCGGGGTCTGGACGCACGCTTGGAATGGGAGGTTGGGACTAGACTAGACTAGACTAGGGAATTTTCATCCCATTCCCATGCTTGCTTGGGATGGACAAATGAAAGGGAATATATATGTGTGCTTCACTATTGCGCCCTTTAATTCGAAAAATGAGGTAGGTTTTGCTTTATTTGTAGGCATCTTTTGTGGGTTTAATCCGAATCTCACAGCCTCTCCTTTTCCCATACACCTACCTAGAAGAGGCCTAGAGTGCCAAAGCGAGGGATCAAAAGCTTAATTATTCAGCCCACTCTTTCCCATTCCCATTCCCGTGCACCGCAAACCGAGTTTAGTCCGTACCAGCAGTAGCTTAGCACCAAAAAGAAGAAAAGCTTAGCTTAAAAGGCAATCCATAGTGGCGCCCACTCACGGCAGTCACCATCGGTGGGATTGGGAATGGATGAAAAGCATTTCATTCTCGTAGGTGGTGTTTAATTAGCGATGCTTGGTCATCATTCACCTATGTCTGGTTCGGTCGATCATCTCCGGTTAAAAGTGGTTGGAGATTATATCAGTAATTTTCCAATGCTTTTAGTGGAGTCTCTGTTCTTTGAGGAAGGTATTTCTCTAAGAGACACTAATGTAGTAGACATACACGCACACCACCTTCCTTAATGTCACACATTTCTTAGAGCATCTCCAGCCATTGGCCCTCCCCTCCCCCCCTAAGGCATAAAAATCGTCGCATGAGGGCGAGCCGGTGATAGAATCGGCGCTGGGGCGGTTGGGCATCCAGCCGTCGCCCCCAGTCGCCGATATCGGCCCATTCGTGGCCGCTTTACGGCTCAGATAAATAGAAAAATGGCTTGATATCGGCGAGAAACGGCCCATATTCGACGTGGTTCGGCGTTGAATTCTCGGCATAAATAATTTTTTATCACATAATTCATCACAAAAAATCAAATAATTCAACAAAATAGTGCAACAACAAATAGTTCAATACAAATTATATAGTTCAACAAATAAAAACTCATATTTCATCACACGTCGAGCCCGACATCGCCCTTGATCTTCCATAGGTGCTCCACCAGATCCTGCTGCAGTTGATGATGCACTTGTGGGTCTCGGATCTTCTGATGCATACTGAGGTAGGCAGTCCAGGTTGCCGGTAGCTGGTGATCAACTTCGGCTAGAGGACCCTGCCTGTAGTATGGTTCAGTGTCAAACACTGGATCTTCCTGCTCGCTCTTGATGATCATGTTGTCCAAGATGACACAACAAGTCATGATCTCCCACATTTGATCTTTGGACCAGGTCTGAGCAGGGTACCGAACAACAGCAAATCAAGATTGGAGCACATCAAATGCCCGATCGACATCCTTTCTGCAAGCCTCCTGCACCTTGTCAAAGTGGGACTTCTTGCCTCCTGGCACAACATTTAAGATAGTCTTCATAAATGTAGACCATCTCGGATAGATGCCATCCGCTAGGTAGTACCCCTTGTTGTAGTGTCGCCCATTGACCTCGAAGTTCACCGGAGGAGAATGACCTTCAACAAGTTTGGCAAAGACAGGGGACCACTGCAGCACGTTGATGTCATTGTGAGTTCCTGGCATACCAAAGAATGAGTGCCAAATCCAGAGGTCCTGTGTTGCCATGCCTCAAGTATCACACTGCAACCGCCTTTGGCGCCTTTGTACATCCCCTGCCAAGCAAATAGGCAGTTCTTCCATTTCCAATGCATTCAGTCGATGCTTCCAAGTATCCCAGGAAATCCTCTTGCTGCATTCTGTGCTAGGATCCGAGCAGTGTCTTTCGCATTGGGCGTTCGCAAGTATTGCGGTCCAAACACTGCCACCACTCCGCGGAACTTGTAGGAACACTCAATGATGGTGGATTCGGCCATGCGCCCATAGCCGTCGAGTGAATCACCGGGAGCTCCGTATGCAAGCATCCTCATCGCTCTCGTGCACATCTGGATTGAGGTGAATCCAAGTTTGCAGGTGCAATCCTTCTTGCACTTGAAGTAGCTGTCGAACTCCCGGATGGAATTCACAATCCTGAGGGAAAGCTTTCGGCTCATCCGATAACGGCGCCGAAATGTATTGTCGCCGTGCAGTGGAGCGTCGGCGAAGTAGTCAGAGTAGAGCATGTAGTAGCCCTCGAGACGATGCCGGTTCTTTACTTTCATCTGCCCCGCTGCCGAGCCACCTCGTCGCGGCTTTTCATTGCTCGTCAGCAGGTCGGCGAGGGCGGCGAGGACCATGAGATGTTCCTCTTCCTGGACGTTGGCCTCGGCTTCCTCCTCCAGCAGCGGGTGAGCGCTTCCTTGTTGTCCAAGTCCATTGTCGAGACAGGCAAATCGTCGAACACCTTGCGGGCGCGGTGGGCGCGTACCTGCCGCTACACTACCCCTCCGCGGCCGGAAACGCCGGAAAAATCGCCCAGCCGGTGGTGGAGAGGCTGCCTCGGTGAAACCTCTGCTCTTTTTCTGGCGGGGATAGGCTATTTGGCGGTGGCGGACGGTGGGCGGCGCCGGGATCAGCCGTTTGGCAGCCGAGCGCGTGGGGGGTGGGAGGCGAATCTGAAAGAAAGACTTGACTTTTCGCCTGACGGTGTGGGCTAGATGTAACGCCCTCGATGCGGCTATAGCTCCCACGTGTCGAGGCACAACTTAGAGACATAACCGCATAAAAAGCAATGTCGCAAGTTAGGCAATCTTCACAACATCCCATGTAATATAGATAATAAAAGGGGAAATACATAGTTGGCTTACACTCGCCACGTCAAACAAAGTACATAAATAGCATTACAACAATCAAACACTCATGGCCCGACTACGACGCCAAAAGAAAAGATAACCGAACATGCGACACGGTCCCGATCACCCCAACTGGGCACCCCTACTGATCATCAGGGAAAGACACATAGTAACGGCGTGAGTCCTCATCGAACTCCCACTTGAGCTCAAGCGTGTCATCTGGAACGGAATCATCAGGCCCTGCATCTGGTTTGGAAGTAATCTGTGAGCCACAGGGACTCAGCAATCTCGCACCCTCGCGATCAAGACTATTTAAGCTCATAGGTAAGGCAAGGTAAATATGTGGAGCTGCAGCAAGCGACTAGCATATATGGTGGCTAACCTGTTCGCAAAAGAGAGCGAGAAGAGAGGGCAAGGCACGAACGAGTAACTAAAAGAGCATCCTGCGGCAAGCATTACTCCAACACCGTGTTCACTTCCCGGACTTCGCCGAGAAGAGACCATCACGGTAACTCACACTGTTGAGTCATTTTAATTAAGTTAAGGTTCAAGTTATCTACAACCGGACATTAACAAATTCCCATCTGCCCATAACCGCGGGCACGGCTTTCAAAAGTTCAAAACCCTGCAGGGGAGTCCCAACTTAGCCCATGACAAGCTCTCACGGTCAACGAAGGAATAGACCTCCTCCCGAGACATTCCGATCAGATTCGGTATCCCGGTTCTACAAGACACTTCGACAAGTTAAAACAAATCCAGCAACACCGCACGAATGTGCCGACAAATCCCGATAGGAGCTGCACATATCTCGTTCTCAGGGCACACTCAGATTGTCTTAACTTCCGGTAGGCCAGCCCAGAGTTGCCCCTGGTGGCCACCGGCGGCTGACGAGTCGGACCAACACTCAGAGGAGCACTGGCCCGGGGGAGTTTAAAATAAGATGACCCTCGGGCTCCGGAAACCCAAGGGAAAAAGAGGCTAGGTGGCAAATGGTAAAACCAAGGTTGGGCATTGCTGGAAAAGCTTTAATCAAGGCAAACTATCAAGGGGTTCCCATTATCACCCAACCGCGTAAGGAACGCAAAATCCGGGAACATAACACCGATATGACGGAAACTAGGGCGGCAAGAGTGGAACAAAACACTAGGCGAGAGGCCGAGCCTTCCACCCTTTACCAAATATATAGATGCATTAAGATAACATGGCAATATAATGATATCCCAACAAGTAAATAATGTTCCAACAAGGAACGGTCTCCAATCTTCACCTGCAACTAGCAACGCTATAAGAGGGGCTGAGCAAAACGGTAACATAGCCAATCAACGGTTTGCTAGGACATGGTGGGTTAGAGGTTTGACATGGCAATTTAGGAGGCATGATAAGCAAGTGGTAGACATCGTAGCATAGGCATAGCAAAAGAGCAAGCATCTAGCAAAGCAAAGATAGTAGTGATTTCGAGGGTATGATCATCTTGCCTGCAAAGTTATCAGACTTGACTGGATCCTCGAAAGCAAACCCAACGGGCTCCACGTTAGCGAACTCGTCTCCCGGCTCTACCCAAACAAGACAAACAAGCAAACGGAACGCAATCAACCACGTGCAAAGCTCAAACAATATGATGTAAAGATGGTATGCTATGCGGGATGCAATATGCGATGCATATGCAAGATTTGACAAGGAATGCATATACCTGGCCTCAACATGGAAATCCAAGTGTGCCACTGGAAAGGTGAGATAAAATCGCTTGAAAACGATATAAAGAACACCGGAATCAGAGTTACGGTTTGGGAATGGCAAGCAATTCAAATATGACCACGTTCTGCGATTTATAGCAAGTAGCCATCTAAATGCAACAAGATGAATATGCTACATCACCCAAACATGGCATCAAAATACATGGCAGGGATCCATTCATGATTCTTAACAAAATACTAGCACTGAGCTACGACCAATTCATCCATTAACAAGTTCAAACCAGCATGGCAAAAATGCATTTGGTAAACAGATTTCAGACTTGGTGAAATTAACACTTGTCTGGGATTTCAGATCAGATAGTCCACTTTGGAGCATGAAAACTATATGCTACAGGACCTGAACATGGCAAAGTAAAGCATGGCATGGAGCTACTCAAAAAGCTTAACAAAAGTCCCTTAGTGACCTTGAGCCAAAAGGGATCAGAAAATACATTTGCAAGCATGTGAACATGGCAAAAACATAATCAGTTCTCAGACTTAGTGAAAACTGGAGCATGCTGAAACAGATATCAAGTAGGCATGTTTACGAGCTCGATGCACTCACTATAGAGCAAGTCATGACAATATAAGCATACATCCATCAAGAATACACAAAATATAAGCTAGACATGGCAAGAACAATAACATAGCATGCACGGATCAACTACAACATCCTCGGCAAAATTGCTAACAAGTAGACAATCTGCCCAGATTCACGAAATAGCAAAAGTAGAGCTCGATTGACTCAAGCTAAGGTGCTCCATAATTACAAACAAAGACATGGATGGATAGAACACTACAAAATTAATAAAACATCCTTACTGATCATCCTCAAAAGAGGCACGGATCACTAGGAAACAACATGAACATATGGCATAAAGAGATAAACAGCCCAAGGACTTAGTGGAAATGCTAAGTCCCTGAAATCAGCATTAACGAATGCTCCACTTTGCAAGCTTGTGCTAGTAACCACACACATCACAAAAACATATGGGTTGCACCTCTGGATAGATGGCAAAACATATAACAAAACTCATGTATAACTCCTGGGCATATCATGCACACAATAATCATGGCAAAAATGACAAATATCTAATTGGAGCAGCAGATCTGACAATTATCTCAAATAACACTCTCCCAACAGCATTTCGGGCATCAAGATGAACTCAAATGAAAATGATGCAATGAGATGAAATGATGTGCTTTCTGAGACGAACATTTTGATATGCTATATGCCCAAAACAGAGCTACGGATGAGGAGTTACGATGTGATGAACATAGCCAAAATAATTAGAGACTTAGAGAAAAACTGAGAGCTCAACCCCTAGGGTTTCAGATCTGGATCGCCGGCGCGCGAACCAAGGTCGGCGGCGGGCTCGCCGGAGAAGGGGCAGGGTGTCGCCAGAGTAGAGGAGATCGCCGGATCCGGTCGGGCGGCAAGGCGACGAGGTCGGCGGGGTCGGCGGTGGTCTTGGGAGGCGGCGGAGCCAGGTCGGGCGAGCTTGCACCGGCCGGCATTGATGGCGGGCGGCGGCTCCGGTCGCCTCGGGCGCCGGACGCGAAGAGGGCGGCGGCGGCTTGAGGCGTGAGGCGCGGCAGGCGGGCGGCGCTGCCGGGCCGGGGGAGGGCCCCGCACGGGCCTTGCGGGCCCACGGCGCGGGGGGCGGCGAAGTGGTCACGGGGGCGCGGGCGAATGGCAGCGCGCCACGTGGCGGTGGCGGGGAGGACCAGACACGTCCGGCCCGGCGGATTTTGTCCGGCGGCGGCGGGTGGAGAGGAGTTAGGTTAGGGGAAGAAGATCCGGGAATTGAAATGGGGGTTCTTTATATAGGCATAGAGGGAGTTAGGAGAGTTCAAATGAGGTGCGGTTTTCGGCCACGCGATCGTGATCGGACGCTCTAGATGATGGAGAAGGTTTTGGTAGGTTTTGGGCCAACTTGGAGGGGTGTTGGGCTGCAACACACACGAGGCTTTTTCGGTCCCTCGGTTAACCGTTGGAGCATCAAACGAAGTCCAAATTGTACGAAACTTGACAGGCGGCCTACCGATAGTAAACCAAGGCCACTTGGCAAGTCTCGGTCCAATCCGGAAATGTTTAATCCCCACACACGAAAGAAAGGTAGAAATGACCACCGGAGGAGAATGGAGCGCCGGAATGTGAAACGGACAACGGGGAAAATGCTCGGATGCATGAGACGAACACGTATGCAAATGCAATGCGCATGATGACATGATATGAGATGCTTGATAACGACAACAACACACGGAGACAAAAACCCGAACCCGAGAAAATAAAATAACTTAACGCCGGAAACGGCAAGAGTTGGAGTACATATTGGGAAAATCATATCCGGGGTGTTACACTAGACGTGCTTTTCCCGAGCGCCGAAGCCCCGAGCGCCCCCCCCCCCCCCAGTGCGCCGGGTTCGGCCTGCGATCGCCGGGCCCAAAAACGGGCCGAGCCGGCGAATTTCGGCATCTTGGGACGCGACTGGGGCGTTTTTTCCGCGCCGGCGCCGAAAAAGTCGCTGGGGGGGCCTGTTGGGGGCGCGGCTGAAGATGCTCTTGAAGGAAATATGCCCTAGAGGCAATAATAAAGTTATTATTCATTTCCTTATATCATGATAAATGTTTATTATTCATGCTAGAATTGTATTAACCGGAAACATAATACATGTGTGAATACATAGACAAACAGAGTGTCACTAGTATGCCTCTACTTGACTAGCTCGTTAATCAAAGATGGTTAAGTTTCCTAACCATAGACATGAGTTGTCATTTGATTAACGGGATCACATCATTAGGAGAATGATGTGATTGACATGACCCATTCCGTTAGCTTAGCACATGATCGTTTAGTATGTTGCTATTGCTTTCTTCATGACTTATACATGTTTCTATGACTATGAGATTATGCAACTTCCGTTTACCGGAGGAACACTTTGTGTGCTACCAAACGTCACAACGTAACTGGGTGATTATAAAGGTGCTCTACAGGTGTCTCCGAAGGTACTTGTTGGGTTGGCGTATTTCGAGATTAGGATTTGTCACTCCGATTGTCGGAGAGGTATCTCTGGGCCCTCTCGGTAATGCACATCACTTAAGCCTTGCAAGCATTGCAACTAATGAGTTAGTTGCGGGATGATGTATTACGGAACGAGTAAAGAGACTTGCCGGTAACGAGATTGAACTAGGTATGGAGATACCTACGATCGAATCTCGGGCAAGTAACATACCGATGACAAAGGGAACAACGTATGTTGTTATGCGGTCTGACCGATAAAGATCTTCGTAGAATATGTAGGAGCCAATATGAGCATCCAGGTTCCGCTATTGGTTATTGACCGGAGACGTGTCTCGGTCATGTCTACATAGTTCTCGAACCCGTAGGGTCCGCACGCTTAACGTTACGATGACAGTTATATTATGAGCTTATATGTTTCGATGTACCGAAGGTTGTTCGGAGTCCCAGATGTGATGACGGACATGACGAGGAGTCTCGAAATGGTTGAGACGTGAAGATTGATATATTGAAAGCCTATGTTTGGATATCGGAAGTGTTCCGAGTGAAATAGTGATTTTACCGGAGTACCGGGAGGTTACTGGAACACCCCGGGAATCAAATGGGCCTTAGTAGGCCTAGGTGGAAGAGAGGAGAGGAGGCAAGGGCTGGTCGCGCGCCCCTCCCCCCTAGTCCGAATAGGACAAGGGGAGGGGGCGCCTCCTTCCTTCTCCTCCACTCCTTCCCCCTCAAGTCCTAATCCAACTAGGAAAGGGGGGGGGGGAGTCCTACTCCCGGTGGGAGTAGGACTCCTCCTGGCGCGCCCTCTCCCTTGGCCGGCCGCACCCCCCTTGCTCCTTTATATACGGGGGCAGGGGGCACCCTAGTGACACAACAATTGATCATTGATCTCTTAGCCGTGTGCGGTGCCCCCCTCCACCATAGTCCACCTCGATAATACTGTAGCGGTGCTTAGGCGAAGCCCTGCGTCGGTAGAACATCAACATCGTCACCACGCCGTCGTGCCGACGAAACTCTCCCTCAACACTCGGCTGGATCGGAGTTCGAGGGACGTCATCGGGCTGAATGTGTGCTGAACTCGGAGGTGCCGTACGTTCGGTACTTGATCGGTCGGATCGTGAAGACGTACGACTACATAAACTGCGTTGTGCTAACGCTTCCGCTTTCGGTTTACGATGGTATGTGGACAACACTCTCCCTCTCGTTGCTATGCATCACCATGATCTTGCGTGTGCATAGAATTTTTTTTAAAATTACTACGTTTCCCAACAGCTCTTACTGTCACCCATTCATTCAACGCCTACTCAAGGCAGGGGTCGTAAATATTTCGCCACGATGAGACTTATAGAGCGCCAAACCCGTGGTTTGGTCTGTGGCTACGTGATTGTATAATCAACCCGGAAACCATCGAACCACATGTTGGTATTTCTATATATATCATTTACACTGCTTATCAAGGTCTTCGCCTCATTCTTCATGAATAGAATTTTTGCAAGTATGTCTGAGAGTTCTCATTTTTTTCCCTGGACGCTGGATAAAATGGGGAAAAGCCTATTATTTTACTTTTCATGGAAAACAGAGATAAATTGTGCCATTGAAGATATTTCTTCCCTACTTTTCCTCATGTTTTCCTGTGAATCAAAGGGAAAAGAGGCATAATTAAGTCGAGTGTGCATATTTTCAATTTCAGTGTGGAATGAAGCACGCTTCGTGTCAAAGCATGTTACAAAATTAAATGTCATGATCTAATCTCGTCTGTTGTTATCACATCTATCTCGATAGTGTATTTTACAGCACACATCCTCTTGTTGAATGATGATTTCCTCAATTTTTCTCATGCATCTGATATCACATATCATTTGGTCAGTTGGTGCTCGAACTTCTTCCCAGCACGTGCGTGCCTCTGACTGTAGGAGACGTTGGCCCTTGATTAAGAGAGACCTTAGGGCATCTTCAATGCATATACTCATTTCTCCCCTATAAGTTCGAATCAGACAGTCTACATACTTTTAGACCTCCAAGACATACACTTATAATGGACCAGACAGGAGCAGACATCCAAATTCCTTAGTCCGGCCCCAACTCGAGGGGCGGTGTAGGCGAGTCCGACATCCACCACATCGGCCCGGCAGCCGATCCGCCACCTCTTTTTAATCGGACCCCGCCCCTCACTATCACTGCTCCCTCCCAAAATCCTAGCTAGCCGCAGCCGACCCCCTAGCTCTTTTTAATTGGACCCCGCCCCTCACTATCACCACTCCCTCCCAAAATCCTAGCCGTCGTTGACCAAACCGCTTCCGGTCATTGCTTTGCCGCGATGGAAAAGAAGAAGATGCCGTCGGAGTAGGCTTTGAGGAGCTAGACAAGGCAAGACCTCCTCCAGCTCGGGGTGACTGATTCGGAACGCAAGCTATGCCAAAAAGGAGGAGAAGGCGTGACACAAGGCGGAGGCGGATGCACGACGACTATGATGCCAACACGATGTCGTGACCGGGGAACAGATGATGCGGCGGCTGGGGTGGCTTTCGCAACTTATACGATGGCGACGACGATGGTAGTCCAAGCATCCTCGGAGGCCATGTGTACGAGGTCACCGTCCGCTCTTTGTTTTTACGTTAATTTTGAGTAGTATGCATGTAATATATACCGAACTAGTAAAATCCATCAAATTCGCATGTAACATAACAAACTAGTCTAAATTTCGTCAAATCTACGAGTTTGAACTATTGAATTGTGGAAAATTTGAGAGATAGCCTTGGAAGGCCTACGTCCGACTTGAGAGGGTCCTTTTAAGTGGCAAATGATGCGTGAAGCCCTTACGCAATTCCTCTTTTTTTTTTGAAGTTCGCAATTCCTCTACTAAACAGGTTAATTTGTTGATTATAGTTAACTAATTAGTAACCACTAGAACAAAATAAAATATCGCTTCCATTGGAAGTTCTTTTTTAGTTGGCTTCCCTTGGAAGCTGAGCTAGAAACTTGAACTGGAGATCCCGCCACCAATCTGGCCCTGGCTGGCTAGGCACCAATTGTCATACCCGCAATGAGTCACCGAAACAAACCCACTAGGGGAAACAAACCCCCGGGCCCAGGCCCATCCCATGCACAGACGTACGCGGTACGCAGCCAGCGCCGGTCCGTCCGTCCATCCGCCCCATCTACACACTCCTCAGACGCAATCCCATCCCGGTCGGGACCGTGCACCCCCGACTGACGCCGGGGCCCAAAGGGCATGCCGACCGGGGAAGGTGGCGGCCGCTCTGAAGAAGCTGCGCCCGCAGAAGAAAGCGCCGTCCCCGCACCGCTCTTCTTCCCTTTCCTCCCCCCCGTTCGTTGTCCGCTTCCTCTTAGCTTGTCCCTTGGCAGCCCCCGCCGCTACCTTCCAATTGCTGCTGCCTCCGCTGTAGCTGCAGCGCCCCAGCCCAAGGCCAAACCCCCCACTGTGCGCCCGCCCGTTTCCCTTCTCCACCGCCTCATCGCCACCCACTTTTTGTTGCGTGCCACCGCCCACCGCGCCACATTAACCCCGCCCAGCCCGCAACCGGGGACGACACAGACACTCCACCCCTCTACTACCAGTAACCGCCGGCCCTCGCATCAACGGCCAGCGTGCGTGCACACACACGCGGCTGTGTACGTACGCGGGCCCTTTTCCACCGAAAGCACTAGGAGAAGGTCCAAAAATGGCCATGGCGGAATTAGACAGTGAGCATTTTGTCCGCCAGGCCAGCGCGTGTATCGGCGTACAGTACTGTATTGGCTGGACATACATACGTACACCGAATTCAGTACGCGCTATAGATAGACGACGCGCCCCGGGGCCACTTTTCCACCGAAAGAGAGCAGGGTCCAAGAAACGCTCTGGTCTGGCGGAATTAGCCGGTATTTTGTCCGTGTATCGGTGTGCAGTAGCTGTATTATTAGCGGGACGCTGAATTTGATTCAAAGCTTATTAGAGAGGATAAGCATGCGGTGGCGTCATCGGGCTTCCGTTGGTGATGAGAATCCGTCCGTGGGATGGAGGCGGGCAATTAATTATACGGGCTTTTGTTGGGTGCCTCCGTGTGAATTTGGGATTCATACTCTATCCTTTTTTGCAAAGGAGCCCCTCAGTCTGTTAAACTACCCGGCAGTGCAAAAACACTTGTAGAAAAATGGAAATTGCAAAAACCCTTGTAGAAAAACCCTTGCAAAGGAACCCGCCAACTCCAGCCTCCCGAGCGGGCCAGTGGCGTGCCGGTGCCGCCGTTGCAGACCACTCCTTGAATGATGTGGGGCATGGGAAGTCGTAGTACCTAGGCCCTGGAGGACCCACGCCCATGAAGCGAAATCGGCGCCGCCCGAAAGAGATGCATTGGCCGAGCCAACATAGCAGCACCACGTGCACAACACCCTAGGAGCTCCGCAACGACAGAAGAGTGTTGCTACGACGAGGAAGGAGCAAGGGGACAAAACTCCATTGTACAAGCGCCATCCCCTGCCTTGACGCCGACATTTGCGACCACCAAATCCACCGCCCCTGCATGACCACGGCCAAAGCACGCTCTGCCCTCCTCCATGACATCGATAAAATCATCGCCGGCGCGATGGACAAAAGAGATGGGGGGAAACTTATTCCACTCGATGACATCGTTGCCCTCATCGTGCCGCCACGAAGAATCCTAGCCTAACCCTAGATAAACTATCTACAACGACAAAGGCAGATCCAGGGCCCACATCCCCTCCAATCGCCTAGCCGATCGACAGAAGAGGCAGGGACCCACTGACTCGTCGATGACGAGTAGGTGAAGTGAGGGAAACTCCGTATCGTGAGAGAGGCAAAGATGGCACTTGCCTAGCCATTCTCTCATACGTACAGTATGGGTATTTTAATCGATGTGGTGGAGTAGCAATTAGATCTTTGCCATAATTTGTGCTTCATAGTCAGTTCATGGAAACTATCTGGTTGAGAATGCAAAGATCCATTTGTACAATACAAAAAAAATTGCCGCCTATGCAAGTGAAATTCACTCATGCAATAATCAACATGAGTAAATTTGTAAGAAAAATGACACCATTGGTAAAGAATAATTCAAAACTCAATTATTAATCCCCGCTTTTCAGGGCGCCTCACCACATTCTAGTTCCTCACAACAATGCACATGCTACATGCCATATTTCTACCTTCCTCCTTTCCAGACATAAAGAATGCAATGTTCTTACATTGTTAATTTTGTCTATCATGTGAATCTAGGAGTTGGCGCTGAACATAATGCACGCTAGATAGGATAAGGCGTCATCCATTTTCACGGGCCTTACATGAATTTCTTGGCTACTGGTTGCACCCTGCTGGCAGACAGTTTGTGGAATAGAGGGAGTAAGTATTGGATTCGTTAGAGCTGGATATAGATATACCGACAATGTGGATGGTGCATAATGCTATTAAAAGTTGGGGTGACTTATATGGATACACACAAACATTTATTACAATGGTATTGAGATGAAAAGAAGTATTGCCTATTTCAATGTTTTGGCGAATTAGGTTTGCGAATTTGAGTCACTTTCGTAGTTGAACTTAAGTGAAATTTACTCATGTAGTAAAAAATATTACTTGTTGTCACCATCACTTAAGAACAGTTCAGAACACCACTATTAATCCCCGTCAGCGTGTCCACCCTCACACCCTAGTTCCTCGCTACAATGTACATGCTAGATACCATTTTGCTACCAACCACCTTTTCGACTTCCAAAGAAAAAAAGTGCAAATGTTCTCTTAATATTAATTTTCTTCGCCAACCGTATCTATGGGCCATCCACATAATTTGATGCATGCTAGATAGATTAAGGTGTCATCCGTTTTGGCGGGACGCTACATGAATACGCTGGCTACTTGTTACACTTGCTGACAAACTGTTTATGAAACAGAAGGAGTAAGTATTGGATTCGTTAGATATCGATGGGGATATACTAACAATGTTGATGGTGTGCAATGCTATTACAAGTGGGTGAATTATAAGGATATGTGCAGACATTTTTTGTGATAGTGAGATGAAAAAATATCAATTTCAATTGTTTTAGTGAATTAGGTTTATGTATTTGTGTCCCCTTCGTAGGTGAACTTAAGTGAATTGTCACCACCAGTTAAGAACAATGTAGAACACAACTATTAATCACTGCCTGCCAGTCCACCCCATGCTTAATTTTGTCCATGGCACGTATCTAGGGGCTACACGCGAAATTTAATGCATGCTAGATAGGATAAAGGGTCATCCATTTTGGTGGGACGTTGCATGAATGTTTTCCCATTTGTTACACTTGTCGACAAACTGTCTGTGAAAATAAGGGGACAATTATAGGATTCTTTAGAGCTGGATATAGACATACCGACAATATGTATGGTAAGTATGGTATAAAATGCTGGGGTGAATTGTACGGATATGTAGAGACATTTATTCCGTGGTATTGGAAGGAAAGAAGTATATCGATTTCGGTTATTTTAGCGAGTTAGTTTATTTGTGTCACCATCGTAGCTGAACTTAAGTGAAAAAATTCATGATATTACGTGCTGGTTGTCACCATCTGATAAGATGTCATCTGTTTTGGCGGGACGGTACATGAACTTTCTTGCCAGTTGTTACACTTGCCGACAAATTGTCTTTGAAATGAAGGGGTAACTATAGGATTCATTAGAGCTGGATATTGATAATACCGACAATGCGGATAGTGCGTAATGCTATTACAAGTTTGGGTGAATTGTACGGATGTATAAAACATTTATTTTGTGTTAGTGAGATGGAGATAAGTATATCGTTTGAATTGTTTTAGCGAATTAGGTTTGTGTATTCGTGTCACTTCCGTAGATGAACTTAAGGGAAATTTCCTCATGTAGTTAAATATATTACTAGTTGTCACCAGTACTTAAGAACAATCCAGAACATCGCTATTAATCGCCGACTTCAAGCCACCCCGATGCTCTAATTCATCGCAACAATGTACATGATGCATGCCATTTTGCTACCTACTACCTTTTCGACTTTCAAAGAAAAATGCAAATGTTCCCGCAATATTAATTTTGCCCGCCGCGCATGAAATTTAATGCATGCTAGATAGGATAAGGTGCCATCATATGGTGGGACATTGCATGAACATTCTGGCTACTTGTTATACTTGTTGACAAACGGTCTGTGAAACGGATGGAGCTGAATTTAAGTTAAATTTACTCGTATAGTTGGTTGTCACCACTAGTTAAGAACAATTCAAAAAAACAACT
>NC_041388.1:436164180-436225400 GCF_002162155.2 Triticum dicoccoides
AGTCATTTATGCCGTGATCTTGAGATGAAAAGAAAAGTCGGAGTTTGTGCGTGAGTATATGGATATTTATAGACATTTATTTCGTGATCTTGAGATGAAAAGAAAAGTTGGGGTATATATATTTGTGTCACCTTTGTAGCTAAACTTAAGTGAAATTTACTTATATAGTAATAAATATTACTGTTATCATCACCGGTTAAGAACAATTTAGAACACAACTATTAATATGCATGCCAGGCCACCCCACACTCTAGTTCCTCGTAACAATGCATAAGCTACATGCCATTTTTCTACCTCCGACCTTTTTCATGATATTACGTACTGGTTGTCACCGCCCGTTAAGAACAATTCAGAACTTAGCTATTAATCCCTGCCAGTGAGGCCACCCTAGTTTGTCACACCAAATGTACATGCTACTCTAACCTTTCAACTTCGAAAAAAGAATTGCAATGTTCTCCCGATATTAATAGTTTTTCCACCGCATATATCTAGGAGCTAGGCGCAAAATTCAGTGCAGGCTAGATAGGATATGGCTCATCCAGTTTCGTTGGGCATTACTAGAAATTTATGGTTGCTTGTTACGTGCGCTAAAACACTATCAAAAATAGTGTCGCGGGGGGAGGGGGAGGATACTTACTTGGATTCGTTGGAGGTTCATACATGTATATCAAATGTGTACATGTTGTGTCATGCTAGTAATAGTTGGGGGTGCATTATACAGATATACTTATATGTTTTTGGTACTGAGATGGAAGGAAGTAACCGAGGTTGTGAGAATTCCTATTGATTCATATCTTTTTAGAAAGAATTCTTTATTTTTCTCGCGATAATTTTGATACAAATTGCATGGTTCAAGTGTGATATGTGACATTGCAAACCAAATAGGTCCCGAGAATTGGAGGATCCATTTGTAAAATGCCCCAAAGTCTTGCCTCCTCCTACCACTAAAGTAAAATTCACTCGTTGTAATAAACAGCACCACTCGCTGTCAGCAGTTAATAAGGACATAACTCATGGCAAACTAAACCCCCCACAAAGTTTGCAATTACACCCTTCATGAGTGCCTTTCTTTTCATTCGCCTCCCTGTCTCCCTCCTCTATTCGGTGCCGCTACTATTTAACGCCTTGGCGCTACAGGCCTACAGCCCCAACCTCTCTCTCTTTCCTCGCTTCTTTTTTTTACCCACCTCCTGCACCCACCAGAGAACAAGAATTCGATCCCATTCCACCCACTCGCGCCGCGAATTTCACCGCGGATCCGGCCGGCAGCAATGGCCTCCTCCGCCGACGAGTCCCTGCCTTCCCTGCCGCCGATCAAGACGGCGCCTTCGCCGCCCTCCGACGCCGCCTCGGCCTCTCCGTCGCCGGCGTCGTCCACGCAGGAGTCGGCGGCAGCGGAGGGCAAGACGACGGAGGCCGCAGCGGCGGCGGAGGAGAAGGACCCGTCGACGCCGACGTCCAAGGAGTGCCGGATCCTGCTGCCCGAGGAGTGCCCAGCGGCGCCGCGCAAGCCGCCGGTGCCCCGGCTCCCGGAGCTGAAGCGGAAGTCGCGGCCGACGCTGACGGCGGCGACGACGGCGCGGGTGTGCCTCGCCGTCCCGCGGGACCTCTCCACCGTGTTCCGGTCGATGCCCATGCCCGTGCCCGCCGAGAAGCGGATCCGGGCGTCGTGAGGTGCTGCGATTTTGTCGGCGTCCATGCCCGCCCCGGTTCGGTCGATTCATCTCCCGGAGAATTCTCCCAGTCGCTTGCTTCTTTCTCCTCTCCTCTCCTCTCTTGGGGTCGTGTCCATGGTAAATTATGAGTCGTCTCCTCATCGTATACATAAATAAGGTGTTGTTCTTAGTAGTGGTATGTGTGCTTCCTTTCGCCATCGCCATGGCTCCGTGAAATTCTCATGCAAGCTGTACAATAAGGTAGGCTGTTAATTACTGGGCGGAAGTGGTTAAGGGCGGAAGAAGGCTGTAAGAAAATTCAGAGAGATCCCGGTAATTAATCAATCAATTAATTATGATAGCCACTCAGAGCAATTATCCTCATTCCCCCTGTTCCAATTCAGCCAGAATCCTCTTGTTAATCGATCGATCGCCGCTCAGAGCATCCATGGCGGATGCGCGCGGCCGGCTGTCCGCTGCTGCAGGCTGCATGAAGGACGAGACGAGGCGACTAATCAATCCGGGTGGATAGATCCACCGTTCTCGCTAATTAATTGGGATGCCATGTCCGTCCGGCAATCCATGGAGATTTGGGAGGGCGAGTGTGCTTTTCGGTGGCGCCGCTGTCCGGCCCAATGCCGAGAGAGAACAGACACGGAGAATCTTCCATGCTAATCGGGACATGACACAGTCTCCTTCCCCCCTCTCCTTTTCTCCTCTCCGGTCCAGTCTCCAGTGGTGAATTATTTTTCTCTTCTGATGAAGATCCTGATTTGTCTCTACCCTAACACCCTACACCGCGCGCCTCCAAAATCCGGCAGTCCTAATTTGTCCCTGCTGTAACAGTCCAAATGTAGTCGTAGTGTTATACTGTATACTGCAAATTCTACTGTGTAGCTGGTTAACCCCGCTGTTGAAGTTCATCCACACGCACAGATGAAAAACATTCATTCAGTTGTGTTGTTAGCCCCCCTGGCTCTCTGCGCAACTGAGTGAAGTTGCCGGTGGAGTATGTGACGAGTGAAATAAATCCAGAGCTTCCAGTCGTAGGAACAGACGACATGCAGGGCCATCGTCCAGAGTCTGCCCTGAGGGGCCTTTTGTCCGGTGCTCCATTTGGTCACCACGGCTTCTGGCCTTGCAAGCCATAACTGGCAGCAGTAACACGAAATTACACACACCACATGTGGCCACCTCTCTGCCACGCCGTATAGTCGGTACTAGGTGCCTTGGCGGCCATGAAAACTAAGGCCCAAAAACTTGTACACACAGAGTGATTTTCTTCAGCTGAGTAATTGGCATCAGCCGCACGCATAATTTTCTTTCAGTTCATCTGTAAGACAATAAGTTTTGGGGAACCAGCACAACCTTCTAGGGGTGGCTTATCTCATTATATATAATGGTTGTGTTACAATATGTACCATATACGTACATAGGTACAGAAGCTATACATAGTCTAACACCCTCCCTCAATCTTAGCCACTTTCTAAAGAACTGAGAAGGGTAAGATTGCGCCTACAAGCCTCAAACTGTGGCAGCGGTAAAGGATTAGTGAAGATGTCTGCAAGTTGATCCTTAGATGAGATAAACTTGATCTGGAGTTGCTTCTGTGATACACGTTCCCGTACAAAGTGATAGTCAACTTCAATGTGTTTCATTCGGGCATGAAATACTGGATTTGCAGAAAGGTATGTAGCACCGATGTTATCACACCAAAGAATAGGAGGCTGTGGTTGAGACAAACCCAACTCCTGAAGCAAAGACTGCACCCAAATAATCTCTGCAGTAGCATTAGCCACAGCCTTGTACTCAGCTTCAGTACTGCTACGTGACACAGTAGCCTGTTTCCGAGCACTCCAGGCGATCAAATTAGAGCCAAAGAATACTGCATAACCCCCCGTGGATCGCCTGTCATCTGGGCTACCAGCCCAATCTGCATCAGAGAAGGCCGAAAGGACCCGAGAGGAAGTCGGCCGAATATGCATACCAAATGTCAGGGTGAACTGAACATAACGAAGAATGCGTTTAACAGCAGCCCAATGAGTATCTCTGGGAGCCTGAAGATACTGACAAACCCTGTTAACAGCATAAGAGATATCTGGTCTCGTGATCGTCAAGTACTGAAGTCCACCAACAATGCTCCTGTACTCTGTGGCATCCGCAGGAGACAAAAGCTCACCATCAACAGCTGTTATCTTGTCGGTAGACGACATGGGTGTGGTGGTCGGTTTGCACTTCAGCATGCCAGCTCTCTGTAACAACTCCAAGGAGTACTTCTTCTGCGTAAGGACAAGACCAGTAGCACGAGAAGTGACATCAACTCCAAGAAAGTAGTGAAGCTTCCCAAGATCTTTGACCGCAAAATCAGCACCAAGAGAGCAGACAAGAGCATCAGCAGCATACTGAGAAGAGCTGACAAGGATAATATCATCGACATATACCAAAAGATACATAGTGACTTCTGGCTTCTGTAGCAGAAATAACGAAGTGTCAGCAGTAGACGGCACAAACCCATGAGCACGAAGGGCAGAGGCAAGGCGGGCATGCCAGGCACGAGGAGCTTGCTTCAAACCATATAGTGCTTTGGAAAGACGACAGATATAGTCAGGACGATCAGGATCAGAGAAACCAGGCGGCTGTTTCATATAAACCTCTTCCTCCAAAAATCCATGTAGAAAAGCATTCTGCACATCAAGTTGACGAAGTGACCAACCACGAGAAACAGCAATGGAGAGAAGAAGCCGAATAGTGGTAGGCTTGATGACAGGACTGAAGGTGTCCTCATAGTCAAGACCATGACGCTGCCGAAAACCGCGAGCAACAAGTCGCGCTTTGTAACGCTCAATAGATCCATCCGAATGCTTCTTCACTTTAAATACCCATTTTGAGTCAATAACATTTACCCGTGGTGGTGGAGGAACGAGAGTCCATGTCTTGTTACGAAGAAGAGCATAAAACTCCTGCTCCATAGCCTCTCGCCAATGTGGAATGCGCAGGGCAGCCTGATATGAGCGAGGCTCAGAAGATGGATCCGCAACAGCAGCAGCCAAACAAGCAGCCAACCAAGCAACCGTACCATCCTTACGTTCCTTAGGTTTGAAAATGCCACTGCGACTGCGTGTATGTGGTCGGGACACAGGAACCACCGAGGTCGACGGAGCAGCCTGCAACGGGCTGGAGGACGGCGATGTTGACGAGTCAGCCGGTGACGAGGAGCCAGTCACGGTAGCCTCGGACTCGGTTGGCGAAGAAGGCCAACCCACCGGCGAAACCGGCAGAGCAGACGAAGCAGCTGGCGACTCCGGCATCACAGACCGGGCCGATGGCGAGCTCGGCATAGTGGGCTGTGGCGCGGCCGGTGTCGCGGGCCGATCCGCTGATGAAGGCGACGTGAGGACCCGAGCCGCGGGCGAAGACGGCGTGACGGGCCGAGCCGCAGGCGAAGACGGCGTGACGGGCCGAGCCGTGGGCGACTCGGCGGCCGCTGGCGAAACGGACCGAGCAGTGGAGATGCTCGGCGCGACGGGCTCGTCGGGTGACCATGCATGGGCACACGAATCGATGCCATGCAACATAGGGCGATCGACGTGCCCACCAGAAGACGACGATGATGATGGTGAATCCTCCAACAGCTCCAAACGAGCTCCACGTTCGGTTCCTGCACCATGGTTAGGTAACAGCAAAGGAGAGTCTGCAACATCATCAAATTGGTCAGAAGCAACAGAGGATGAATGCAGGGATGGTGGTTCGATAGTGGACACAGGAAGGTTGGCAAAGGGAAAAACATGCTCATCAAACACGACGTCCCGAGATATATAGACACGATTAGTGGGAACATGAAGACATTTGTAACCTTTATGAAGAGAGCTATAGCCAAGAAAAACACACTTCTTAGAACGAAACTCAAGCTTGCGCTTGTTATATGGACGAAGATGCGGCCAGCAAGCACACCCAAATACCTTGAGAAAGGTATAATCAGGTTGTTCATTAAGGAGAGCCTCAATGGGAGTCTTCATGTTTAAAACACGAGTAGGAGTACGGTTGATGAGAAAGCATGCAGTGGTGAAAGCATCACTCCAAAACCGAAACGGAACAGATGCATGGGCCAAAAGAGTAAGACCAGCTTCAACAATATGACGATGCTTACGTTCGACTGAACCATTCTGCTGATGTGTATGTGGACATGCTAAACGATGAGCTATCCCAAGCGACTGAAAGAAAGAGTTGAGGTTGCGATACTCGCCCCCCCCCCCAGTCTGACTGGACATGAACAATTTTGTGCTTGAGAAGACGTTCAACATGTTTTTGAAACTGAACAAAAATATCAAACACATCAGATTTGCGTTTAATAAGGTAAATCCAGGTAAAGCGACTATAAGCATCAACGAAACTGATATAGTAATTATGACCACTGACAGAAGTCTGAGCAGGACCCCATACATCTGAAAACACAAGTTCTAAAGGATGTTTCACCTCACGACTGGACTCCGAAAAAGGAAGTTGATGACTCTTCCCCTGCTGACAAGCATCACACACTGCTACATCTTTATGACTAGACAAACTAGGAAGCTCATGACGACGCAAAATATGACGGACAATAGGTGTGGCCGGGTGACCAAGACGAGCATGCCACTGTGACGGAGAGACCCGAAGTCCACTGAAAACACGAGCGACACCAGGATGCTCCAGACGGTAGAGGCCCTGGCACAACCGCCCACTAAGAAGAATGTCCCTCGTGCCCCGATCCTTAATAAAAAGATCAAAAGGGTGAAATTCACAAAGCACATTATTATCACGTGTGAGTTTAGGAACTGAAAGAAGATTACGGGTCACAGATGGAACTCGAAGAACATTGCGAAGCTGAAGACTCCTATTGGCATGTCTAGTGAGAAGAGATGCTTGACCAATATGAGAGATGTGCATACCTGCTCCATTGGCGGTGTGGATCTTGTCGGAGCCATGATAGGGTTCACGAGTGTGGAGCTTCCCCATCTCGCTGGTTAGATGCTCTGTCGCCCCAGAGTCCATGTACCAGTGTGGATCGATGGAGTAGGACTGAGTGTGTCCCTGTTGCTTCTGCGGCGCGGGACGATCAGCCATGGCGACCTGACGGGCATTGTTGCGTGTATCTTTGCCGTCATTGCCAAGACCAAGGAAGCTTCGCTGGAAGCGCTTATGACACTTGGAGGCCCAGTGCCCATCGCGGCCACAAAGCTGACACACACGTGGACCGCCAGCCCCCGGTAAGGTCGCAGTAGGTGGGGGGGCCGAGGCGGGCGACGGTGGCAGCCCCAAGGGAGACCGGGGTGATGAAGAAGAGCGGCCACCCTTGGTGGCGGCGTTGGCCGAGAGGGAGCCAGTGCCCCTGGTGCGGCGAGTCTCGACCCGTTGCTCAGTGAGAAGGAGCCGAGAAAAAACCTCGTGTGCCAGCATGGGTGTCGAGTTGCCCCGCTCGTTGATGATCTCGACTAAGGCATCATACTCCTCATCAAGACCATTGACAATAAACGAGTTGAACTCGGAGTCGGTGAGGGGCTGTCCAATGGAGGCCAATGTGTCGGCGAGGCCCTTGACCTTGTTGTAGAACTCAGTGGCAGTGGAGTCAAGCTTCTGACACTCTCCAAGCTGACGACGGAGTGCAGAGACACGAGCCTGGGACTGCGCTGCAAAGGTGCGCTCAAGGATGGTCCAGGCCTCATGAGACGTCTTCGCGAAGACAACAAGGCCGGCAACTGCCGGCGAGAGCGACCCCTGGATGGAGGAGAGGTTCGCCTGGTCCTGCCCCGTCCAGACGCGATGGGCCGGATTGTAGACCGGACCGTGCACGCTGTCTACCAGCGCGGGTGGGCAGGGAAGCGATCCGTCGATGTAGCCTAGCAGGTAGTGACTCCCCAAGAGCGGGAGAACCTGCGCACGCCAGAAGATGTAGTTGTCGGCGGAGAGCTTGATGGTGATGAGATGACCGAAGTGAAACGGCGGCGGCGAAGACAATCCCATCGAGGAGGCTGCCTGGGGTGCAAACACCATGGAGGCAGCCGGAGGCACCGAAGCCGATGCGGGAGGAGGCGGGACCGCAGCCAGGGCGGGCGCCGCAAAGCTCGCGACCGGTGCGGACGCCGCAAGGCCCGCGGCCGGGGCGGACGCCGCCAACCCCGCCAGCGGGGCAGTGTGATCCGCTTGCGGCAGGAGCGGCGGGACGACGCCTGCGGAGTCCGCAGCGGACGGCGGCGCCGCGGTGTGGACCACGAGGTCACGCCCAAGCGAGGGCGCCGGCGGCGTGGAGAAGACGGAGCCGATGCTCCTTGTCCCGATCGGAGCCGGAACAGAGACGGCATCGAGCGGGAGGTTGAGCAGAGCCGCAAGAGAGGCCGGGAGGAAGCCCGCAGCAGTGGAACCGGTGGTGGCGGCGCTCGACATGGCAGCGGCGCAATCGGTGGCGCGGCGGCGGCGTTGAAGGCGGCGGCGGCTGCGGCGGCGGTGCGGGTATTAGGGTTTAGAAGCGGAAGCGATCGTAACCTAGCGTGATACCATGTAAGACAATAAGTTTTGGGGAACCAGCACAACCCTCTAGGGGTGGCTTATCTCATTATATATAATGGTTGTGTTACAATATGTACCATATACGTACATAGGTACAGAAGTTATACATAGTCTAACATCACCCAACCCCAACCCAAAACATGAGCTTGCCTCTAGGAGAAGGCGGGCACACGGTGATGCTGCTGTCACATGGGTTGTTCGTTACTTGCAGTTGCAGTTACGGGCGGTGCTGTTGCCCCGAGGAACAGTCACAGGGTCTCGGTGCGCTTTTATCAGCCAGTCCTACTCCTAGGAGCAGCCGGTGAACAGACACACTGGATTTTCAGGATCAATTTTTTCTTTTAAAGATGATTTTAGAATCAGCTGCCAGGAAGGAAGGTTGGTAGAAATCGGCGTTGCCGAAGTCAAATGGGGCCCAGGGCATGCGAGATTCTTCGGATTCTGTGGGGCGGGTAGACTTTCCAACGGTAAAAAAAATACACGTAGAAAATTCTTCCTCCAGCAGTTTCTGGCGGTAATTAAAAGGCACCATGCATGGTCGGGCAAAACGCTCTGTGATCGTGGTTGTAGTAATTAAAAGCGGCTTTGGCTGGACCTCCATCCACCTAGTAGTACTTACGTACTACTACGTACGTTTCTTGTGGTAATTAAAAGACAGCTCGTGCATGGCCAGGCAAACGCTGTGCGGTCGTGGTAATTAACAGCACCTTTGTCAGTAGTAGTATGTTTCTTCAGTTCTTCCCGATGGCGCTCGCGTGTCAGGTCTGCTGTGGCTGCCCGCATCAGGAGGCAGCTTTTCAACTAAGATTCTGCGGCAATCAGTGTGTGTAAGACTGTAATCGCTAGCATAGCTCTCAAGAAACTAACCCAGCTTATAAAATCGAACTCATCGATCGACCGATCGATCTCAATATAGTTTAATCTGCTCCGCGATTGCGTTTTGACCTTTTCATCAGTGTTATAAAGTGTGGCTCATGGCAGGTACATGCGACGGATTTTCCTTTAATTGTTTATGTCAGAGGCAGGCAGCCGCTGCCTGCACCAAGAGGCATGTTGTGTGACGTACAGTACATGACTAACTAATACTTTTTTTTACTGCGATTCTTCGGAGGTAATGTCAGGAACAGGGTGACAAATATAATTGTTCGGTCTCTGAAAGACTGAAACCAACTCCGATCCCCCTGTATTAATTGTTCAGCTATGCAGTACGTATGTCAGGGCCTGTCTAACTCTGAATCCAAGCCGGTTCTCTATAACTCTGAACCCAAACCAGTTCTTTTTTTTTTTTTGAAGGAACCAAAACCAGTTCTGCGGTAGTATAAGATATGCAGCCTGTCATCAGCCGCTCTGCCTAGTTAGTTTATTATACGGGCTGATCCCCTCCCCACCTAATGCAGTACCGGCAAAAATACTACTCCTTCAGACTAGCAGAGAAGCTACCTATTGCTTTTACCTCTAGGCTAGCAGTTCTGCGGTATTATTTGCTTTGTGCAGCTAGCAATGGGAAACGCACACAGCAATGAGGGATTGAGCAGTAAATCCACATGACTAGACACAACAACAAGCACCGGGTTAATTAGGCAGCTAGCCATGGTAGATCCAGACTTTACTACAGCCATATGTCTCTAACAGTAACAGTACTCCTGCTGCTGCGACGAACTCGCCCACCGTCACCGGCCGCTTTAAGCTTTGCTACAGAAACCAACCACCTTCCTTGCAAGATAAGCCATCCATGAGCCGTCCGCTGGCCGCCAATGGCATCTTTCCTTGATTAGCTGCACGGTTTCCATCTTTCTTCTTTTGCTAGTACGTATACACCTTTCCCTTTTCTTCTGAATGCAAGCAAGTTATTGTTCAGTTCTTTGGGAAAACTTGCTTTCCATGATAATTCATTTACCTATCTTGTAGACTACTCCCTCCGTCCGAAAAAACTTGTCATCAAAATGGACAAAAAGGGGTGTATCTGAAACTAAAATACATCTAGATACATCCTCTTTTATTCATTTTGATGACAAATATTTTCGGACGGAGGGAGTACCTACCTATGCTGTATCCGTGAAGGCTCCAAGTGGCAACTTCGCGTGCAGGAGCCTGCCATGTGTGCTTCCTTGATTTCTGGAGCATAGGAGATAACATATCCTCCTCCTCATCGTCATCATCATAGTATAATATCGGATTCGACTGTTGTGAGTATGTTTCTGGTCAGATGAATCGTTTGCTGTGCACATATGTGAATGAAGAGGTGAATTGATGATGACAAGTTCGAACCTTAGAGGTGCAAGCAACTGTTCCCTTTTCAAGGCTTTTTGACCACTTGCTGGCTAGGCCTTTTGGGCAGAAGGGGCCTAGGGCCCTAGGGGACAAGCATAGGATGCCAGGGCCATCGGTCCAACAGGCCCCGGACTGCATATCCTGTAGCTGGATGAACAGCACATGTCATCTTTCGCCCTCTCTTATCCTGTGCGCTGTGGCCTTGCGGAGGGCCGGGTCACTGTCAGGCTAGGCTATCACCCCTGGCGATGAAAGATATGCGTTGTCTGCATCTTCTCTAATGTATGTATGTACATACATAAAGCTGAATCTATCTATCTGTCTCTGCATGTACATTCCAGCACCAAGATGGCAAGATCACAGACAGCAAATTTAGGCTTTGCGATCCGCAGGCAACTGCGATGTCATGAATATCGATTTGTGTGCTGCAACATGTGCTGAGAAGGAAATGATTGCAAAACCATAATATGATCCCATCTGTTGTTACCAACGAAACAAGTGCTCAGTGTTCAGCAGGCCTGAGAATGCCATCACCTGCCTGGCTTGGAATCTACAGTAGAACCATACAAGTAGACGTTCCAGAAGGCAATTCCACAACCAGACCTCGCTCGAGTGGGTTAGCTACCTACCTACCTACTTCATCCTGCATCTACTTGTACAGTTCTTCGATGTCGATCCATACTTGAAAGAAATTATCGCTAAGCTTGACCAGAAGTTGCTGGCAGCTAACAAATGCCTTTTCTAGTGTGCATGCGTGTTCTTGAGGCAGAACGGTGGTAACACAGTCTACATGTAACACACACACTGGCACCTAAACACAAGAAACAGGAAATGATACAAGCAGAACAAGTCCTGCAGATGCTAGTCATGCTACAAGATTAGAACAGGGGGATGGTTTCAGCACTAGTTTGGATTACGAAACTAATAACCAGATAAAGTTGAGCTGCCGGCAATCAATTCCATGCATAGGAAAGCTTCAGAGCCTGGTACATGTGTCCTAACTGCAGAAGTGCAGATCTGTTCACTACTCAACATAGCTTCCAGCCTTCCGGGACTCACTAGGCAGGCTTATGTTGCACACCATCTTGAGTCACAGAGACACGAGGATCCTGATCTGGATGTGCGCAGTATGAGGCATCTGCTCTTGACCAGGACAGTGCCGGCATCGGGCCCAGGGCCTCATCGCCGTCTTCAATAGCGAGGAGTTCTTCATCATCTGAAGTTGGTTCGGCAAATGGCGTGTCAATGCTCTCCTAGTTCAGGCCATCTGTGCAAAGAAGGCTTAGGCTCTTCACTGACTTGTTCATCCAAAACAACTATGTTGTCCAGGTTAACAGGGTCAATGGCATCTATGCACTTGTGCAAGTTCCTGAAAGATTGTTGGTACGGGTCAGTGAAAGTTAGTACATGGAAAACATTTGGGGGTAAATAAATACTTATAACAGAAGATAACTCAGACTCTGGGCCATAAGCCCATAACAACATGGAAAACATTATTACCTGGGTTAAGTTTCTCTCCTTGACGAATTGCAATTTGGAAGGCCAAATTAACCGCTTGATTTCTTGTGCTCATGGAGCTGGAGAAACACCTTGATTTCTTAATAAGCTCCCTAGGGCCTAGACACAATGCTTTGCATCTTCAAAGAGGGACTAAAGTAAACACCAGGATTGAGAAAAAAATATCCTTTACATAACTTATAGTACCTTTACCTTCTCCATTGACTGTGAAGTTTCTTCTCCAACCACATCGATTACTCAACATAACTTATAGTACCTTTACCTTCTCCATGGCTTCATACAGGCAACCCATTGAAGGTTTTTCATTGCTATCCACTAAGCGTAGTACACGTGGCAGTGGCTCAGTGACTTACGCTACATGTTTGCATTGGGCGCCAAAAAGTCTTCCAAAATAATACTCTTTCTGGTCCAAAATAAGTGTTGCAGGGATCTGAGGGAGTAGCTACTGCAATCTCTTTCCCAACACCACCTTTTGCGTAAGATGATTTCACCCATTTGTTGCC
This sequence comes from Triticum dicoccoides, assembly GCF_002162155.2. Taxonomy (NCBI): domain Eukaryota; kingdom Viridiplantae; phylum Streptophyta; class Magnoliopsida; order Poales; family Poaceae; genus Triticum; species Triticum dicoccoides. The sequence continues at coordinate 436,176,668 of NC_041388.1, forward strand.
GTTAACAATCTGACGTAGTTTCAGCAATGTGGAGATTATGGAACCCGTGGACGGGTGCCATCTGTCTCTTTGATACGAGAGAGAAGAGATTGGACGGCGCAGAACAGAACCGTCAGAGAAAACATGAGCATGAAAACTCAAAAGAAATGAGAAAAAGGTGAAATAAAATGCCATCCAGTGGTGCATTTAGGGGCTGTTTGGATTGTGACTATCTTTGCCATATATTGCCATATGATTTTTGCCACACTTGCCACACTTGCCTTAGTTGAGTTGCTCAAATTGTTAGCCACACTTTGGCTTGCCTAAAGAAATCTTGCCACACTTTTTGTGTCTATGACATGTGGGGTTCACTGCTCATAAAAAAATCCTTGCCTTAGGTGTGGCTAGAACCAAACACCTACCTAACTTGGTCAAACTTGTCTAAGATTAGGTGTGGCTGGGAACCAAACAGCCCCTTAGTTTCGACAGTCTATACAAATACATAACAAAAAAGTCTATATGACTACCTAACAAACAAGTTTACATGTAACTTTGCATCTTAGACAGTAATATTGCACCAATTTCAGTTGTTACACCATGCAAACAAAAAGCAGACCTCTAACTCCATAAAAGAAGCATGATTAGTTGTCTTCCAAACTTTTTGCTATCAAAACTAGCACCGAAGACTTCAGAAAAAGAAAATCAAAAGAGAGAGTGCCAGTGTTGCTTAGTGAGGTGCGACCTCACTGAACTTTATCAATTGGCAGGCATATGGTGTTACACAAAATACAAAATTCCCCATTTCTTGTATCAAAATGGTTAAGGGAAGCATAATCTTGGAATAATCTATCAGAACTGACAGCAGGTAGGCCACGAAAAAAAAGCTCAAGCAGAGACACTTGGTCAGCTGCAATTATAGGTTGGCATTCAAGACGGTGGCAGCCAAGTCCCTAGTTTAAAACTGGCACCAGTACCTGTTGGCTCAGAAGACCTGAAACAAAATGAACATGGATTCAAATCAACGGAATCAAATGAAATAATAGCAGTTTGTAACCTTTTCTTTTAGTTCACAGATTAGCTACAGATGTTGTATAAAGGGGCGTGCTTTCTATACTTCTCCAATATCCAAAAGTTGGGGACAGTTTGCACTTTGCACTTAGAAACCCAGAAGATATTGCCAGATTCACTATGAAATATAAGCATATTAATGAATTCTCGTTCTCAATACGCCAGGATGCCGCACTCCATTTCAGTCCTAAAAGGTTAAAACTAGATAGATCAACTTCATTTTACATACAATTGAACAATACTCATAGGCCATCAATTGCAGAACTGAATGAATTATGGAAGGCAGGTATAATACAACAAAAGGCAGGCATTGCTCTCTGAAGAAACAACACAGTAGCGTATGCTAGACAGTGATTGGCATTATAGACGAAAATGGCTAGTGAACAAATACCATCTCAACACAAATTACAACATTTAGAGAAAAACTTCTGCATCGGAACACACCTGTCATTATCTGTTCTGGCATCTTCTGCATCAGTCACATCATTGGGCTTAGACACCTTCTCAGGTTCTAAACAGAATGACAGAAATGTTAAGGCACATATTTGAGCTACACTACGTCACAATCATAACAGATACTACCTCTGTACCAAACTATAAGACATTTTTGCAGTTCAACTTTTGGTATGGAGGTAGTAGCAAATAAGACCATGTTACCTTTCTTTTTATCTTCAGATGTACCAGGGAACTGCTGTGTAAAACTTCTCAGATTTGGAGAATCCGTTTTCCCTATATTTGGAAGAACATCAATAGCAAACAATCAAAAGGAAAGAAAATGCAATATGATAATACTTATTTTATTTCTTGCAAACTCTTTGGGCAAAGCCAATGATTCAAGTATAACAATTTAGTAGTTGCATACAAGAAGGAACTCCAAAGGGATATACAACCGCTGATAGAAAATAATGGAACCTACGGAGTGACATGAAAAACATACCAATTGTCTTGACTGGTCGGACACCAGACCTTCTTTCCTCTTCTTCTTTCTTTTTAAGAACTTGATTGGACATAGATTAAATGTATCAGTGAAGCAAATCCATGAAATGACACACATGTAGAACTATATACTACTCCCTCTGTCCCATAATATAAGAGCGTTTTTCACACTACACTAGTATGAAAAACGCTCTTATATTATGGGACGGAGGGAGTAATATATAAGGGGACCTTGATGAGAAAAAACTTATGAATAAGATCTTCTATTGCAGTGCAACTAGAATGAAAGCTTCAAAGTGGACAGAAGGCATCTGGGACAATGGTAGGTAAGCATACATTTGTAAACAGATTTTAGAAATACAAACAGGAAGTCAGATTACACACCGGCTAGTCATTGCTCCAAAATGTTTTTTATGTGACTGGGTGAATCTACAGATATGTTTCAAACCTGGAATCAGTGTTCAAGAAAGCGTTTTTAAGCGACGCTTAAGCGCTGAGCGATGGCAAACCGCTTCGCTTTTGCCCTAAGCGGTAGATTAAGCGTTTTTTTTCTTAAATTTAGCCAGAATTTGGCTGTTTTTGAACTACTTTTGCTTGTCTGCTTGCGCAATAATGGCAATATGTCATTTATCTTATTATTAGGCTCTGTTCGGGAACTATTTCCTTTATATTCTGGCAGAATTCTGCCACATGATCTCTATTAGGTTATGACTATTTGAACTGAACTGCATTTTAGTTGTTATTTTGCTTGCTATGTGAACCTGATGTGTATATGCTATGATGTGAACTGTATTTTAGATGCTATTTCAATTACCCATGTGCCGTGTTTCCTATTTTCCTGTGTATATTATTCAAAATCTGTCAAATTCTAGCCAATTTCAAAAAACGCTTAAGCGTCCATTGCTCTAAGTTGTGGCCTTCCGCTTCGCTTACGCTTTCCGCTTTTTTGAACATTGCCTGGAATGACATGCATGTAACTGACAGCATGTAAACAGAGCAAGAAAGAGAAAATGGGGACAAGGAAGACGCCATCAGGATCGGGGGCCATAAATGTGTGCTTGGGTTGGAGACCTGGAGTGAGTCTTTCAAGCAAGGTATTGAAGATGAACTGGTTGTATGCTGTGGTAGGAGTGTTGGTGAGATGAATAACGGAGAACTTATGAAATAAAACTGAAAGGTTCTATCTCCAATCTCCATCTTCGTTTCTGTTATTTTTCCCTGATCCCCGATTTCTACATGTGTTCGCAATATCTTGTACTTGAGGAGGAAGCATGGACGGAGCTACATGTGTGTTTGGGTGTACAAATGCACATCCATTATTTTTGCAAAAATGTTGACTACCCACGTATAATACACATATATGCACCAAATAAATTGAGAACTCTAGTAAATTTGTTATTGTTAAGGAAATACATGGCTCGCTCCCATTGCCTACTGGCTCGCTCCGCCAGTGGGAGGAAGTCTATGCCAATACCAAGGACATAACAAAATGAAGCTGGCCTAAACTAAAGTTTGTTCATAAGCATAATAAACTAATTTTCAAGTGCATATTATTCCTGTTTGCAGTCAATGTAACATTGAAGAAACTGAAATGTCTATCGGTATTCCAACTAACTGGTGGGCTGCTTGTGGCGATAATTTTTTCAAGTGATTTTGCTTCATACCCCATTCCCTCCAGTTTTAATAGGCTCTTGGCCCCAGAAATAGATGTGAATGACATTATGAATATACAAATTGGGAATTGGGAAGGAGACGACTATCTGGCATGGAACTACATATCAGTTCGTATTTTCTCTGTCAAATCCGCATACAAAGCCAGGAGATTTAATGATTTTATTGTTCAATGGGACAGGAAGGGTGGATCTTCATCATCTTCTTCCGATGCTCACAAGGCATGGCGTGTTGCCCTACGGAGTGTGGCTGTCGGAGCTGAATTGGCTAGGAGGAATATCAAGCTCAATGTTAGATGCCCCTTCCAATGCTTTCCACCGAGGTGGTGTTGACAAATGACATGCCCTACTGCTACAGAGAGGAATCCTAATTCGTTGGAGCTGGAGCATCTGTGCAACAAGAAGTGGCCACAACTCTCGGGAAAGAGCAGAGAAGGCCGAGACCTGGCGAGCTGGATGCTATCCCTATTTCAGGTTTTATCAAAGGATGACCTCTCTTTATACATTAGAATATTATATGATTTGTGGCAGGAGAGGAATGCTGCCTCAAGAGGTGAACCTGTGCAAAATCCGAAGAAAGTGGCCAAAAGAGTTTGTTCCCTTGCTGGTGAATGGAATCAGTTTAAATCGGTACCAGCTTCCTCAAGTGTATGTGCTATTGAGAGATGGTTTCCTCCGCCTCACGGCTGGGTGAAGGTAAATGTGGACGGAGGGCTTAATATTGGTGGTGGAGCTGGCAGAGCAGGAGTAATTATCAGGAGGATTGACGGCTCCTTTGTTGCAGGGAAAAGCTCCGGGCCCCCTTATGTGTGTGATCCAGCGCTTGCAGAGCTGTTGGCGGCGAAAGGAGTCATGTTGCGACTCAACTAGATAAGATAGTGCCGGAGATGGACGAAACGGTGTGAAAACTGAAGAACGCTGCTATCGTAGAGATGTTACCTGATTGAAGAGCTAAAAGTCAGGTGTTTTTCCTTTTCTGAATTCCGGGTTGTATGGTGTCGTAGAGAGGCTAATGGTTGTACCCATGTGTTAGCAAAACTTGGTTGTTATTTGAATGGCTCGGGTGTGTGGTATGGGGTTCCTCCGCTGTTTCTAGAGCCATTGCTGTGTAAATACATGTAAGAAATAATAGACCAGCTGTTGTAAAAAAAAGAAATATTACACAGTTCCCATTTAGCAGTCACAAATAAAAGGTTTATCATCAAAGAGGATAACAAACATCTCTGACCATGAGCATCATTCTCCCATTTTACTATCTAGTGAAAGTAACGGGAATTACCGAATTAGCATAAAACGCACACAGTAACAACCATAAGGCAGACTACAACAACAATGCTAATGCATTCCAACGAGTGCAACCCCAAAAAACAATAGACATTACTCATGAGCGGCATAAGCAAATTACTTCTGCATAGCATTTCAGAGTCATCAAACATCTTTGATTCACTCTAACACACACATTTGATGTGCCTTTTTGTAGCATATCTCAATGATGACATAAGATTAACGAACAATGATGCAAAACGTAAAAATACAAGTCATAGACATGTGAGAACAACATGTTTGGGAGCTATCGCTTTAACTTAAACAGTAACATTATCAACGAGCAATACACATAATGTGGAGCGAGTGAAGCTTAAGAACAATAGCAAAAGAGAGGTTAGAAGTTGGAATCAGCAGATACATACGTTCAACATTTTGCTTCACGCGTTCACGCCTCGCCACCAGTTCAGCTAATTCCTGTCTCAGTGTAGCAATAATCACATCAGTATCTGATGCAATGAACACGCTGCTTCCCTTACTAAGTAAGCAAGGAGAAGTAAACAATCAATGTGAAGTTTTCAGAGAACCATGTGAGTGGCACGGTCTCACTCCTTACCTCTGGTGTTGGAGCCTTCTTCCTTTGTCCATTCAACCAGCAAATCCACTCAACTACAAGCACGACGCAACTATCAGATGCTGTCTACCCACTGACAAATCCGACTATATTGGTTCAGAATGAAGGCCATAAACCATACATGCCTGCAAAAAACATTTGTTGGTACCAGCCAAATTGGAGAACTAGAGATTCTCACAGGCCTAACAAGCGATAGGAGGCGTAACCTGGAACAGTGGTCGGGTCCCGGTCGCCCTTGAACTCAATCCACCGCTTCTCTTTCACTGTGTAATGCATCACGAAGCAGAAACACGGACACATCAGGATCACTTTCATAGAGGAGACCGCAGGTTCTTGTCGCAAGGGAGAAGAGAACGCATCGACAACAGGAAGGAGTGTAGGGGGAGAGACGGACGCGGGGACACGTACTGGCGCCGTCGACCTCCTCGACGCGGGAGAAGTAGTGGTTGCCGGCCCTGTCGACGCCCACCTGCGTCCGCGACCGGAACATCCCCAGCATCCGCTCCATCAACCGCTTCGACATCGCTCCGGCGCCCCCTCTTCCGGCCGCCTTCGTCCGTTCGCCGCTCGCCCGACCAGTTACCGCGACGCCGCCTTATGGACCCCTCCTCCTCCGCTGGCCGCCGGCTGCTCAGACGCGCCGCCTCCTGCTGCAAAAAGAGGGTTGGGGGATTTGGGGATCGGGAGAAGAGGCGCGCGTAAGGGCACGTAGGCAGCATAGCAGGCGCGCAGCAGCGCGAGGTCTAGAGAATGGGGAGATTGGTCCGTGGACGTCGAGATGCGACTTACCCGCGCTTCGACCTGCAGCGCCGCCGCCGGAGTTGGGGTCGCCGAGGGGAGTCGATGTTGCTGGGCGGCTGGGAGAAGAGCACGCCAGGCAGTTTGGGTCCGGGACTCCGGGTCCAACCAGAGCAGAGGGCACAACGACCGACAGGGGTGGGCCGGGTGAACCAAAGTTCGGCTCAACCAAAGTAGTAAAACCAAGTTTGTATCTCAAAATACTAGCAAAATGCCCCGTGCGTTGCAATGGAAGAAAAATCATAATCTTCGATGGCCATAACCACATTTTGCTGCGTCACCGATATACACCACTCTCATTTTCGTGAAATCATGAACAATTTTTAAAAATCATGATTTTTTTAAACTCCTGAATATATCTGAAATCGTGAACATTTTTCAAATTAATGACCCCTTTTTACAAATTTTTAACATTTTCTAAAATCATGAACATTTCTTGAATGCATGAACATTTAATACTGTGTGCAAAGATTTTTTTTCAAAACTGTGAACATTTTAAAAACATTTTTCTTGAATAGGTGAACATTTCTAAAATTTACGAACATTTTTTAGGAAATTGTTGGAACAATTTTTGAAATCCACGAACATTTCTTTATTTAAAAAATATTTTTTGAAATGCATGATCATTTTCTAAATCATGAACATTTTACGAATCAATAAACTATTTTGTACTTCCTCCGTCCCAAAATAAGTGACTCGACTTTGTACAGAGGGAGAAAGTGACGAACATTTTTTGAATTTTAGGATATTTTTAAATTCATGATCTTTTTTGAATTGACAGAAATTTTGTTCAATTTCATTAACATTTTTAATGCACAACTTTTTAAAAAATGTTGAACATTTTTTTATTCCTGAGCATTTGTTTTAAAAATTGCACATATTTTTTGAATATACGAACATTTTTAAAAAATCATGAAAATTTTCTGAATCCAGAAACATTTATGAATTATTAAACATTTTATTTCATAATTCTTATTTTTCTAATTTTTGAGACTATTTTGAAGTCCCAAATTATTTAAAGTAGAAAAAAAGAAGACAGAAAAGTAAAAAAAAGCGGAATTTGAAAAACAGGCCTCCCAGCCATGGGTCGGCCCAAATAGGCGAGTTGTATCTTCTCCCAGCGCGCAAAGCGTAATATAGAAGGTTCCTCTATATGGGCCGGCCCAGACGGGATTTCCCTGTGTGAAACATTTTCTTATCACTTATAGATGGCATCGGTGGGCAATATTTTGCAACTCTGGGGACAATTTCAGTGACATACCGCCAGAAGCAATAGCGCCCTTTATTATTACCTAGAGATAAAACAAACAAGTGCCCATTTGGATCATTCGGAATTTTATAGTTCTTATACAAAGACAATATCAATCAGTTAAGAAATGGTATTTTGATTCAATCTTTTCCGATTATTAAGTGCATTCACCTAACCTGAATTTCATACAAAAAAACTAGCAAGAACTCAAAACCACGTTTTTTTAACTTTATAAGTTGTCTAACCGCCTTTATCTCTCATACTAAAATTTGTTGACTTTTTGCGTTGTTGATGAACTTGTGGAATTTTCCCACCATAATAAGGCATAGAGAGTGTTAAACGCTCCTAGACATCAAACCAAAGGTTGATTCTCTTTTAGGGGATTTGGTGAATCCCTGCCCTTTACCATATCCCCAACTTTCTTCTCTTGTCCCGAGTCTTCTCCCGTCCATAATCCTTTTTCTGTAAACAAATATTTTTTTTGTACGCGTGGGAGGGGAGCATAGGGGAAGGAAGGAGGAAGATAAGCATGCCAGAGAGAAGGCCTCGATGCTATTGGGGAAGGAGTGTGGCGGTACCAACCGGGCGTCCGCTAGAGGCAATCGGATGGAGGAGGAGGGAAGAGGAAGGGTCTCGTAAGCCTTCATCTTGAGGTGGCGAGCAAAAATCCATGACCCATCGACTTGTGGATTCATTTCCGCGGGGTTTCAATGGGTTCACTTGGGGAAATTAGGGTTGGTCCGATACAATCCTCGTGTACAAAGTAGCGCATCTAGGAATATTACAGATCTTAGGCCCAAGTGGATAAACCCTTAGAAACCTGCTAATAGCCGTCTACCAAACAAGGCCTAGCAAGGGGTTTATAGCACATTTACATGACATTTTTGCCTATATGGAGAAGATAGACGTTGAAAAAAGAGGGGAGTGAGATCTCATGTCAGCCCTCATTCTATGTGTGCTCCCATGCAAATGTAATAAAAAAAATGAAGAAAGAGAAAGAGAGTGAGTCAGAAAAAGTATGAGTCTAATCCAAAATCCAAATCAGCTCTTGGGAGCGTATGCTCGTGCACACCCAAAATATTTTTGGCAAATGTCTAAAAATTTGGAAAAATAATTAGATGTGTTCACTGTCAGACCCAAATGCTGACTGTAGCCTTTTAGGGAAAAGGCTTAGCGTTTTGACCTGTGCAAAAAAAAAAGTCAAATGCCAAATATTACCTTCAGATGTTACACTTAATTTTGTCACCGAGGAAGCATTGCTATCCCGTTTCGCATGAAAATTGTCAAACACGCTTGTTACATTAACAATAACATGCACAAAAAATAATCATAATACTATAAAATTATCTACTCTTTGTTTTAAATTTACTGTTCATCTAAGAGCATATGCACCCTAGAGTCAAAATGACACTCCCGAGTCTAATAGTCTACCTTACTTATATGACATGGCAACTGCAATAGCCGTCATCTAGCCGAGTGTGGCTTTATGGTGCACGGGCACCATGGTGCTCGTTTTTTTGAAAAAAATATATATTTAAAAGTAAAAAAAAATCATTTTCTTGTGGAGACTTGTATGTGTTCACTACGGACCTATGAAATTATTTTTTGAAACAAAATATAATTTGCAGGCTGTAAAAAAAATCCGGCCAAACACAAACACAAAGCATCCCATTTGAAAATACATATTTGTCTTTTCTGTACGCTGAAAATAAAATGATATGAAAATGTGCACGTACGTATTTTACACGTGCGTGTGTGTGTTTACAAAAAATTTCAACATTTTTTACATTGTAGAAATTGATTTTCTTGAAACGGGCACCATGGTGTCCATGCACCATTTGCATTTTCCGTCATCCAGCCATGCTATTAGTCATACTCGTATATCTGTGTTTGTTTTTATTTCAATATTTCTTCTTAATGGGTTAAAAAATTGGTGTCAATAAATGGATAAAACAAAAAAATTGCAAAAATACGTTCACGACATACATATAAATATTCATATGTATGAAATAAGTGTTGTTCACAAAAAATGTTCATGTGTACAACAACAGTTATATCAAATATAAAAGGTTCATGTATTATTAAGAAAATATTTATAGATGTTAAAAAAATCTGTTCGTGCATGTGAGGATGTATGTTTTTTTTGAGAATGAGGACGTATGTTCATGTATTGCCGAAAAATGACTCAAATTATAAAAACAAAAACAAAAATCAATGACAAATAAAAAGAGAAAGGAAAAATAAAAGAAGAAATGAATAGAAAAAGAAAACCCATGAACACTTGAGAAGGACTGGCCCAGGACGCACTCACCCCGTGCGTTTGTTTACTCCATCCCAAAATAAATGTCTCAAGCTAGTATAAACTTGAGACACTTATTTTAGAACAGAGAAAGTATAAACTCGCGCACCATGTGAGGAATAGGATTTGCCGGCTGTCGCACTAACAGGTTGAATTTGGGCAGTTATGAAAGGGCGTTGTACATTCTTTAAACAGCAAAACCTCTCTGAATCACGAGTTTAGAGCTGATCAGAGACGACCTGCAAAACCTCAGGTTCAAATATATATTGTCGATGTCGTTCAGGATCACCTTTTCAGTTCTTCTTCTGAAATGCAACTGGGGTACCATCTCGTTTCCCCTCAAATCAATTAGTTGCTCCACGCAAACAACATGTGATCGGCACAAGACAGCCGTGGAACACGGCAGCCGCCACAACAAATATTCTGCTAATGTATCTCACTGAGGCCGAAAAGCGAACTCGTGATAAAAATCAAACCCAATACGTGCAAACAGAGTGCATGCTATCTAAGCTGAACGGCTCCTCTATTTTTCTGTTGTTCTGGTGGACATGCCTCCTCTGCTCCAAGTGGCAATGCATGATCTGCTTTACACCGCTATAACTATTCTGCAGCTTGTAACATCATTAGCTTCTCAACGATTATGCTCGGAGACTGAAATGGTGCAATTTGCAATATGTTAGCTCCTCATGAGTGAAGTGCATGGTAGGTCCCTAAACTATTTCAAGGTATCATGTAGGCCCTTAAACTATAAAAATCGGCATCTAGGTTGTCGAAATGCAGTAAATGTGTCGTTCAGGTCAAAAAATTGTCTGACCCCGCCTAACCGGCCAGCGGCATCGTTGACCCATGACACATTGGACAGGGGGCCCCAGCTGGCGTAATTGACCCATGACATATCGGACAGGGGGGCCCAGCTAGCATCGTTGACCCATGACACATCGGACAGGGGCCCCAGCTGGCATCGTTGACCCATGACACATCTGATAGGGGGCCATGCAAGGTAATGGCCAGTGACAAAAATATGCAAATAAATTCTAGTTAAAATGATAAATGCACTTCGCTCCAAGTAAATTCAAATTCATGGTTTCATAAATTATTGCAAGTATTTTTTCCAAATTCATTGTTCATGAACTCTTTTTCAAATTCATCTTTCATGAGCATTTTTTAAACTCGCAAACATTTTTTCCATATTCGCACACAATATTTGTGGTTTACGAACATATTTTCAAATTTATCGTTCGTGAATACTTTTCAAAAATGGTGAACATTTATTCCATATTCACGACCATTTTGTTGTTCCTAAACATATTTTCAAATCTATTGTTCATGAACATATTTTCTTTTCTTATAAAATTTATTGTTCGCAAACATTTTTAAAAGTCACATACATTTTTTCCAAATTCATCGTTCCTGAACTTTCTTTCAAATTCATCATTTGTGATTTTTTTAAAGTCACGGACATTTTTTCCATATTCGCAAACAATATTTGTGGTTTGCGAACATATTTTCCAATTTATCGTTCATGAATACTTTTTTTAAATTTGCGAACATTTATTCCATATTCGCGAACCTTTTTTGTTGTTTGAGAGCATACAAATTTATAGTTCATGAACATATTTTCCTTTCTTTTCAAATTTATCATTCGCAAACATTTTTCAAAGTGGCGTCCATTTTTTCCAAATTCATTGTTCGTGAACTTTTTTTTTCATATTCATAGTTTGCGAACGTTTTTTGAAAGTCCGGAACATTTTTTACATATTCATGAATTTTTAAAACCATGAATTTGAATTTATTTGCATATTTCCGATCTGTAAGGTAAGGATCGGATTTGCCAAGTCCGGCTTGTACATACTCCTACTGCCGGTAACCTCTATGCCCTAATCCATTCCGGGTACGGGCAATCTAAAACAAGATGGGTAATTCCGGTTCGGGTTTTGATAACCACCTAGCGGACTTGGCTTCGCGCCTGTCTTCGATTTCCACCACCCGGCCTAACTCGGCTTCGCGCCTTCGCCCCCTGTTAGAGCATCTCCAACACCCTCGCTAAAACTAGCGCCGCGTCGCAAATTGCCCATTTTAGCGCGCGCGCGCAACCGGTATAGTGGCTCCAGCGGGCGTGCAAAAACCGCGCGCGCGGCATATGTAGTTCAGCGTGCGGGCCGAAACTGCATCACGCACCGCTTATTTGCTGCGCCCGCTCCCGCGCGTTGTACTCTCGCGCACTCGCTCGCAACTCACCCCCCTCTTCAGCCGCGTGAGAGGGCCGGCTAAATTTTGGGATCAAAAAATGCTTTGATACATCATGCACGCTTGTGTGATCATGCATAACATGATCATCGAGAATGAGCGTGATCAAGATGTATACTACTCTCAGTATGAGCTCTTGGGACATCCCGTGCGAGTGCGACAGAGGGCTGAAAGGGTGGCCCGTTTTGTTGCCTCCTATCATGCATGCCATTCGACGTCCTGCAGCGCATGATGATCTTCAGAAGGATCTCATTGAGGAGTGGTGGGCATGGAATGGACGACAAAAAACATCATGATTTGTGCGTTCAATATTGTATTGTTGAACTATTTATTGCATCGTTGAACTATTTGTTGTATTGAATGATAAACTGTTTGTTTGAGTTGTAATAACGAAATTGAACTATTTATTTTGATTTATTTCGTTTGTATTTGATCTTTTTGCTTCATGGCCTTCGGCGTGTTCCCGCTCCTCGTGTCCGAGGCGGCCTCTCACCTCCTCCCTGAAAATCGCCTTCTCCTGTAAGTATCCTGACCAAATTCTCCCCAGCTTAGATGGATGCATCCTACTGATTCTGAACTTTTCACATGTGCTGCAGGAACGGGCTGCAGAAGGTGCCGGGGGTACTGATCTCCGCTGCCGTGCCAGTCGGCCACGTGCTATCCGCGAGGCACTGGAGCGCGGGGGCCTCGATCCTCATCTGGCTTCAGGTTTTCGTTGGAAGCGCCATCGTCATTTATCTTGACGAGGCCCTCAGAAAGGGCTACGGCCTCCTTTCTGGCATTCCATTGTGCACCGCCGCCAATGTTTGGTAAGAATACATACTTACTCTGATATTTTGTTTCTACACACACTTCTATGTTACTCTACTGGTTTTGTTGGATTCATAATTAATGATTGCATATGTTGATATGCATGTGTACGTTCAGTGCAACTCTTCTCTGGAGGGCCTTCAGGGATGGCAAACATGGAGACGTTGCGGCGACGTTTGGCTTCTTTCTGCTTGTCTGCAGGTTACAAGGTTTGCATGTTGCGTTGCCACTGACAAGGCCACGGCGATCGCCAGACGATGAGGCTGCTGCTAGGTTTCAGGCCAACTACAGCATTGACATATCCTACCTCTCATATGCTCCCATCCTCTTCCAAGCCATGCTCCTTTCATGCACCTATGTATTCTCAGAGGTGAGTACCTTGCTTGCATGATTCGTACTTTTATCAATGTACGTAGTCATCATGTACTCTGGCCGGATGAGTAAAATTCTCGTCTTGGGTTAATGTTTGTTGCAGCAATTATACATGAAATTTGGCGGGGACAAGCTGGTCAATCTGCTCGGCAAGTGGGAACGATCTAAAAGTTTTGGAGGGTTTGTCCCAGTAAGCGGGATCGCCTGCTACCTAACCACACCACCAACGTGAGTACCCATATACTACCTCTGTATCAAAATGGGGTTCGGCTCCTCTACAGTCACGTTATTACTGCACGCGTGCTGTAGCTGCTAGGATCCATCGTTCATTTTAATCCAATGGCTCAATCACTGTGTGACAAACCTCACACCGGCCACTCATAAAAAAATAAAAAGGACCCACACGCCACACTCTTCGCCTTTCTCTGTCTTATCTCCTTCCTCTAGAGAGGTCTGGCCACTGTTATTCCCCAACGCAAGCTAACCCGGTCAGCCTGTACTGCTCCGGCGATGCCTTTTCCTTCATAGGCTCACCTCTTTGCGCTGCTTCTTATCCATCCCCGTGCCCCATGGCTTCTACCGGCTGCTGCAAGGAATGGCCGGGGGATGAAGGTGCTGCGCGAATCGACCTGGGACGCTGCTGCCGCACAACGGCGAGCTCAACGAGCCTGACGACGACGGCAAGCAGCGACCTGGAAGGGGAGGAGGGGCATGCCTGGGCCGCCGCGCTTCCTCGACCGCTGTGACACCCTCCATGATGGGCGCCCCAAGATTCTTCGGCTGCAGGAAGCGTCTGGCGGCAGCGGCGCGTCTCCAGCCAAATCCGGTCAAATCCAATGGAAAAACAGCCCTCCTGCCCAGCCAAACGACCAAGCCCCAATAGCAGAACCCAATGGTCGTCACGCAGCAGGTGAATTACTTGCTGTTAGCCTGTTAATTAGAACTGATTTCTTCCTTTCTTCATTGTTTGTTCGTCTTGTACTGCTGCTTTCTTGATGTTAGAAGAGTGAAAGCAGAGCAAGTGAGAGCATGTGATTGTTTGATCATCCATTAATTCTTCACGGACATATGATTAGTCAGTAGCCAGTAGAGGTACATGCATGTGTACTGAGTTTAATTTCAGTAACTTTGTGGTCACTTGCGTCTCTGTCAAATTATTCAGATCACTAGCTGAAGAAGTAGTGCCCATGCTTATAATCAACTAGTGGTACTAGGCTACTAGCAGTCCATGTTGTATCTGATTGTACACCCTATATGGAGATAAAAAAACATACTTCGGTACATATCTATAGCTATGTTACTGGAAATATTAAAAATGATGAGCACTCAACAGATCAGTGTTGCAGCTAACTGAAATTAAACTGATTGTGCATGTCTTCATAAACCAAGAGTTAACTGAAATTAAACTGATTGGAAATGACGAGCAATCAACGGTCAACTGATTGCGCCTTATGTGTGCCGATTCAATTATCCCTTCTGCATCATCTGTTGATCTAACAAGACAGCACAACACATATGCATCAACCTATTGTCATATCCCATGATAGTTTTGCAAGTCCCAAAGATCACCGGCTTCACTCTGAAATTAAAGGGAGACATAACTGATTAGACAAGAAATCATATTGCCTAACACTGAATTTAAGGAATTTTAGACATGATAAGTGAAATACCATCAATAAACGAGCATAGTGCCCATACTCTTGCAATCCATTTGCACTTGTTCCAGCCATTTGCTCTTTAGGTGATTGGTATTGTGCCAGTGGAATGTCATTCTCTCTTCTCTATGAAAAGAAAACCGAGCAAATATTAGTCTATATTAAGCTGTTTCTATATTAGTGTTTTTTAGCAAGTACTCTCGTTAGATAGGTGCAAGACATTTACCGGATGAGTTTGATTTTTTGGTACAACTTTATTTGTCTCCTTCTTCTTTTTATTGGGGTGCTGGTTGTCAAGCCATGATTTCTTTCGTCTCGAATTCTTCTTCAGAATTTCTTTTTTCTTTAGGCAAGCGGCCTGTAGACAATCCTCAGGTTCTTTAGATATATCTTCAGTTGTGCATGTAGTAGTAGGAGCTTTTTCTTCAACTTGCTTCCTAAGAATCCTCAAAGCATCATCTACTAGTTTGATGCACTCTTTTGATGCAACTGCTTGGGAAGCTATGCCATGGAAATCGTGCATGAAAAACTTCAACTGTTGCCTATCTTCCGATCTAGGGTCTTCCAAAACAATGTTTCCACGACTGTTTTGAATAGTTCCACTTCGTGCTTCTCGAGTCCATCGCTTCAAAATATAGTGGCCTGGCAGATATTTAATATTCATGACGTCAAGGGCTTTTAGAGCATGACTACACAATATACCAACTCTTTCAAATTGCCCACAATTGCATAGAACCTTTTGCTCTTCATAGTCTACAAGAACTTTGCACTCTTCTTCATATGAAAATTCTGGGTCAAGACTTGCAATCGCAACAGTATAAACATTGTGTTGTACCGATGGCTTGATGTATGCTGAGATGGATCTTTCATATTCATTCTGAAAATCTTCAAATATGTGTGGCGTGTAAACTTTGCTTGCTTGTATTACCATAGGAGTCCTCATTCTGACTCTAGGTAATTTTTTCCTAGACTCATATTCCTCATTTACCTCATTATCTCTTTTTCCTTGCACAACCCTCTCTATGTGCTTGGAAAACCGAAGGATGTCAAGACCAGACTTTAGATGGTCTTTCAAGTCACTGTTCAAGCTCTCACTTAATTGTGTGCTTCTCATGCCTATAGTGTAAGCATTCCTCATGTAACATCTTGCCCATTTCTCTTTTACTTTGTAGATGCTGTCCAACCAAGTTTGTGTTTCCACATTGCTTCTTATGGCATTGAAAGCGTCTTCAAAGGCTTCCTCTTCCTCATACTTGTACATGCAAGCACTGAAATCAGCAAGTACATTTGGTCCATCCTCGTCTTTTTTCTTATGAGGTAAGTGCCTGATGGCATTTTGCATTATGTGAAGAGTGCACAACCCATGCCATGCTTCGGTAAATACTGCCTGAATTGCATTACCCATTGCTACATCTTGATCAGTAAAGGTTGTTCTTGGTTGCTTTTTGTTATGCACTGATAGGAACGTGTTGAACAACCATTTGAATGATTCAAATGTCTCATCATATAAAAGTGCAGCACCATAAATGACCATTTCTCTGAAATGGTTGAAACCAACAAACACACCGAAGGGTCTGTACTCTTTGTTTGTCCCAAATGTTGTATCGAAGGTAACAACATCACCGAAATGAGCATAGTCAATTATCATCCTTGCATCAGCCCAAAAGATATCTCTAAAATACTTGAGCATACTTCCAGCTTCACCATACATCAAGTCCCTTTGTCGCCTGGTTCGCAAGTGGTTCTTGCGATCACGACATGTGTAGCCAAGGTTCAGTGGACCACCAACTTGTCGACTTGCTAACTCATGGGCTTTTCTCGGTACAATTCCTGAATCATCTGTTGTTTCAATTTCAAATGCTTGCAAGGCTGAAATCTTCCTCTGTGATGGCATCAAGTGGCTTGTCCCAGGTAATTGCAAGACTGTTGGAAATATGCCCTAGAGGCAATAATAAAAGTATTATTATATTTCATTGTTCATGATAATTGTCTTTTATTCATGCTATAACTGTATTATCCGGAAATCGTAATACACGTGTGAATACTTAGACCACACTATGTCCTTGGTAAGCCTCTAGTTGACCAGCTCGTTGTGATCAACAGATAGTCATGGTTTCCTGACTATGGACATTGGATGTCGTTGATAACGGGATCACATCATTAGGAGAATGATGTGATGGACAAGACCCAATCCTAAGCATAGCATAAAAGATCGTGTAGTTCGTTTTGCTAGAGCTTTGCAAGTGTCAAGTATCTCTTCCTTCGACCATGAGATCGTGTAACTCCCGGATACCGTAAGAGTGCCTTGGGTGTATCAAACGTCACAACGTAACTGGGTGACTATAAAGGTGCATTACAGGTATCTCTGAAAGTAGCTGTTGGGTTGACACGGATCGAGACTGGGATTTGTCACTCCGTATGACGGAGAGGTATCTCTGGGCCCACTCGGTAATGCATCATCATAATGAGCTCAATGTGACCAAGGTGTTGGACACGGGATCATGCATTACGGTACGAGTAAAGTGACTTGCCGGTAACGAGACTGAACAAGGTATTGGGATACCGACGATCGAGTCTCGGGCAAGTAACGTACCGATTGATAAAGGGAATTGCATACAGGGTTTGATCGAATCCTCGACATCGTGGTTCATCCGATGACAACATCGAGGAGCATGTGGGAGCCATCATGGGTATCCAGATCCCGCTGATGGTTATTGACTGAGAGTGTCTCGGTCATGTCTGCATGTCTCCCGAACCCGTAGGGTCTACACACTTAAGGTTCGGTGACGCTAGGGTTATGAAGATATGTATATGCAGAAACCCGAATGTTGTTCGGAGTCCCGGATGAGATCCCGGACGTCACAAGGAGTTCCGGAATGGTCCGGAGGTAAAGAATTATATATAGGAAGTGCTATTTCGGGCATCGGGACAAGTTTCGGGGTTATCGGTATTGTACTGGGACCACCGGAAGGGTCCCGGGGGTCCACCGGGTGGGGCCACCTGTCCCGGGGGTCCACCGGGTGGGGCCACCTGTCCCGGGGGGCCACATGGGCTGTAGGGGGTGCGCCTTGGCCTTCATGGGCCAAGGGCACCAGCCCCTATAGGCCCATGCGCCTAGGGTTTCCCCCTAGGAGGAGTCCTAGTGGTGGAAGGCACCCCTAGGTGCCTTGGGGGGGAGGGAAACCTCCCCTAGGCCGCCGCCCCCCCTAGTAGATCTCATCTACTAGGGCCGGCGCCCCCCCTGGCACCCCTATATATAGTGGGGGAGAGGAGGGACTTCATACACCAGCCCCTGGCGCCTCCATCTCCCCCCGTTACGTCTCTCCCTCGTAGTCTCGGCGAAGCCCTGCTGCTGTGACGCCCTGCATCCACCACCACGCCGTCGTGCTGCTGGATCTTCATCAACCTCTCCTTCCCCCTTGCTGGATCAAGAAGGAGGAGACGTCTCCCGTCCCGTACGTGTGTTGAACGCGGAGGTGCCGTCCGTTTGGCGCTGGTCATCGGTGATTTGGATCACGTCGAGTACGACTACATCATCACCTTGCAAGCTTCCGCACGCGATCTACAAGTGGTATGTAGATGCAAACTCTCTCCCTAGACTCGTTGCTTAGATGAACTCATAGATGGATCTTGGTGAAACCGTAGGAAAAATTTTAATTTTCTGCAACGTTCCCCAACAGTGGCATCATGAGCTAGGTCTATGCATAGTTCTCTTTGCACGAGTAGAACACAACTTTGTTGTGGGCGTGGATTTTGTCATCTTACTTGCCTCTACTAGTCTTTTCTTGCTCAACGGTATTGTGGGATGAAGCGGCCCGGACCAACCTTACACGTACACTTACGTGAGACCGGTTCCACCGACTGACATGCACAAGTTGCATAAGGTGGCTGGCGGGTGTCTGTCTCTCCCACCTTAGTTGGAGCGGAATCGATGAACAGGGCCCTTATGAAGGGTAAATAGAAGTTGACAAAATCACGTTGTGGTGATTCGTAGGTAAGAAAACGTTCTTGCTAGAACCCAATTGCAGCCACGTAAAAGATGCAACAACAATTAGAGGACGTCTAACTTGTTTTTGCAGCGATTGATCATGTGATGTGATATGGCCAGAAGTTGTGATGAATGATGAATTGTGATGTATGAGATCATCTTCTTTGTAATAGGATTCACGACTTGCATGTCGATGAGTATGACAACCGGCAGGAGCCATAGGAGTTGTCATTATTTTTTGTATGACCTGCGTGTCATTGAATAACATCATGTAAACTACTTTACTTTATTGCTAAACGTTAGTCATAGAAGTAGAAGTAGTCGTTGGCGTGACAACTTCATGAAGACACGATGATGGAGATCATGATGATGGAGATCATGGTGTCAAGCCGGTGACAAGATGATCATGGAGCCCCGAAGATGAAGATCAATGGAGCTATATGATATTGGCCATATCATGTCACAACTATATAATTGCATGTGATGTTTATTATGTATTATGCATCTTGTTTACTTAGGACGACGGTAGTAAATAAGATGATCCCTTATAAAATTTCAAGAAGTGTTCTCCCCTAACTGTGCACCGTTGCTACAGTTCGTCGTTTCTAAGCACCACGTGATGATCGGGTGTGATGGATTCTTACGTTCACATACAACGGGTGTAAGACAGTTTTACACAGCGAAAACACTTAGGGTTAACTTGACGAGCCTAGCATGTGCAGACATGGCCTCGGAACATGGAGACCAAAAGGTCGAACACGAGTCGTATGGAAGATACGATCAACATGAAAATGTTCACCGACGATGACTAGTCCGTCTCACGTGATGATCGGACACGGGCTAGTCGACTCAGATCATGTAACACTTAGATGACTAAAGGGATGTCTAATCTAAGTGGGAGTTCATAATTTGATTAGAACTTTATTATCATGAACTTAGTCTAAAACCTTTGCAAATATGTCTTGTAGATCAATGGCCAACGCTAATGTCAACATGAACTTCAACGCGTTCCTAGAGAAAACCAAGCTGAAAGATGATGGCAGCAACTATACGGACTGGGTCCGGAACCTGAGGATCATCCTCATAGCTGCCAGGAAACAATATGTCCTAGAAGGACCGCTAGGTGACGCTCCCGTCCCAGAGAACCAAGACATTATGAATGCTTGGCAGTCTCGCGCTGATGATTACTCCCTCGTTCAGTGCGGCATGCTTTACAGCTTAGAACCGGGGCTCCAAAAGCGTTTTGAGCATCACGGAGCATATGAGATGTTCGAAGAGCTGAAACTAGTTTTTCAAGCTCATGCCCGAGTCTAGAGATATGATGTCTCCGACAAGTTCTACAGTTGTAAGATGGAGGAAAACAGTTCTGTCAGTGACCACATCCTGAAGATGTCTGGGTTGCACAACCGTATGACCCAGCTGAACATTAACCTCCCAGATGAGGCGGTCATTGACAGAATCCTCCAGTCGCTCCCACCAAGCTACAAGAGCTTTGTGATGAACTACAACATGCAGGGAATGGAAAAGACCATTCCTGAAGTGTTCTCGATGCTGAAGTCAGCAGAGGCTGAAATCAAGAAAGAACATCAAGTGTTGATGGTCAATAAGACCACTAAGTTCAAGAAGGGCAAGGGTAAGAAGAACTTCAAGAAGGACGGCAAAGATGTTGCCGCGCCTGGTAAGCCAGTTACCGGGAAGAAGTCAAAGAATGGACCCAAGCCTGAGACTGAGTGCTTTTATTGCAAGGGGAAGGGTCACTGGAAGCGGAACTGCCCCAAATACTTAGCGGATAAGAAGGCCGGCAACACCAAAGGTATATTTGATATACATGTGATTGATGTGTACCTTACCAGTAATCGTAGTAACTCCTGGGTATTTGATACCGGTGCCCTTGCTCATATTTGTAACTCACAGCAGGAGCTGCGGAATAAACGGAGACTGGCAAAGGACGAGGTGACGATGCGCGTCGGGAATGGTTCCAGAGTCGATGTGATCGCCGTCGGCACGCTGCCTCTACATTTACCTACGGGATTAGTTTTGAACCTTAATAATTGTTATTTAGTGCCAAGTTTGAGCATGAACATTGTATCAGGATCTCGTTTAATACGAGATGGCTACTCATTTAAGTCTGAGAATAATGGTTGTTCGATTTATATGAGAGATATGTTTTATGGTCATGCTCCGATGGTCAATGGTTTATTCTTAATGAATCTCGAGCGTAATATTACACATGTTCATAGTGTAGATGCCAAAAGATTTAAAATTGATAACGATAGTCCCACATACTTGTGGCACTGCCGCCTTGGTCACATTGGTGTCAAGCGCATGAAGAAGCTCCATGCCGATGGACTTTTAGAGTCTCTTGATTATGAATCGTTTGACACGTGCGAACCATGCCTCTTGGGCAAAATGACCAAGACTCCGTTCTCCGGAACAATGGAGCGAGCAACCAACTTGTTGGAAATCATACATACCGATGTGTGCGGTCCAATGAGCGTTGAGGCTCGCGGAGGATATCGTTATGTTCTCACTCTCACAGATGACTTGAGTAGATATGGGTATGTCTACTTAATGAAACACAAGTCTGAGACCTTTGAAAAGTTCAAGGAATTTCAGAATGAGGTGGAGAATCAACGTGACCGAAAGATAAAACTCTTACGATCAGATCGTGGAGGAGAATACTTAAGTCACGAATTTGGTACACACTTAAAGAAATGTGGAATCGTTTTACAGCTCACGCCGCCTGGAACACCTCAGCGAAACGGTGTGTCCGAACATCGTAATCGCACTCTATTGGATATGGTGCGGTCTATGATGTCTCTTACCGATTTACCGCTATCATTTTGGGGATACGCTCTAGAGACAGCTACATTCACTTTAAATAGGGCACCGTCTAAATCCGTTGAGACGACACCGTATGAATTATGGTTTGGAAAGAAACCTAAGCTGTCGTTTCTAAAAGTTTGGGGATGCGAAGCTTATGTCAAGAAACTTCAACCTGAAAAGCTCGAACCCAAGTCGGAAAAATGCGTATTCATAGGATACCCTAAGGAAACTGTAGGGTATACCTTCTACTTAAGATCCGAAGGCAAGATCTTTGTTGCCAAGAACGGATGCTTTCTGGAAAAAGAGTTTCTCTCGAAAGAAGTAAGTGGGAGGAAAGTAGAACTCGATGAAGTACTACCTCTTGAGCGGGATAGTGACGCAGCACAGGAAACCGTTCCTGTGATGCCCACACCAACTGAAGAGGAAAACCATGATAATGATCAAGGTACTTCGGATCAAGTTACTGCTGAACTTCGTAGGTCCACAAGGACACGTTCCGCACCAGAGTGGTACGGCAGCCCTGTCCTGGAAATCATGTTGTTAGACAACAATGAACCTTCGAACTATGAAGAAGCAATGGCGGGCCCGGATTCCAACAAATGGCTTGAAGCCATGAAATCCGAGATAGAATCCATGTATGAAAACAAAGTATGGACTTTGACAGACTTGCCCGATGATCGGCGAGCGATAGAAAACAAATGGATCTTCAAGAAGAAGACGGACGCGGATGGTAATGTTACCATCTATAAAGCTCGACTTGTCGCTATCGACAGGTTCAAGGGATTGACTACGACGAGACATTCTCTCCCGTAGCGAAGCTAAAGTCCGTCCGAATCATGTTAGCAATTGCCGCATACTATGATTATGAGATATGGCAGATGGACGTCAAAACAGCATTCCTTAACGGGCATCTTAAGGAAGAACTGTATATGATGCAGCCGGAAGGTTTTGTCGATCCTCGGAACGCTAACAAAGTATGCAAGCTCCAGTGATCCATTTATGGACTGGTGCAAGCATCTCGGAGTTGGAACATTCGCTTTGATGAGATGATCAAAGCGTTTGGGTTTATGCAGACTTATGGAGAAGCCTGCGTTTACAAGAAAGTGAGTGGGAGCTCTGTAGCATTTCTCATATTATATGTAGATGACATACTCCTGATGGGAAATAATATAGAATTTCTGGACAGCATTAAGGCCTACTTGAATAAGTGTTTTTCAATGAAGGACCTTGGAGAAGCTGCTTATATATTAGGCATCAAGATCTATAGAGATAGATCGAGACGCCTCATAGGTCTTTCACAAAGCACATACCTTGATAAGATTTTGAAGAGATTCAGAATGGATCAGTCCAAGAAGGGGTTCTTGCCTATGTTACAAGGTATGAGACTGAGCTCAGCTCAGTCACCGACCACGGCAAAAGATAAAGAAGAGATGAGTGTCATCCCCTATGCTTCAACCATAGGATCTATTATGTATGCCATGCTGTGTACCAGACCCGATGTAAACCTTGCCGTAAGTTTGGTAGCAAGATACCAAAGTAATCCCGGCAAGGAACACTCGACAGCGGTCAAGAATATCCTGAAGTACCTGAAAAGGACAAAGGACATGTTTCTCGTTTATGGAGGAGACGAAGAGCTTGTTGTAAAGGGTTACGTCGACGCTAGCTTCGACTCAGATCTGGATGACTCTAAGTCACAAACCGGATACGTGTATATGTTGAATGGTGGAGCAGTAAGCTGGTGCAGCTGCAAGCAGAGCGTCGTGGCGGGATCTACGTGTGAAGCGGAGTACATGGCAGCCTCGGAGGCAGCACATGAAGCGATTTGGGTGAAGGAGTTCATCACCGACCTAGGAGTCATACCCAATGTGTCGGGGCCGATCAAACTCTTCTGTGACAACACTGGAGCTATTGCCCTCGCAAAGGAGCCCAGGTTTCACAAGAAGACCAGGCACATCAAGCGTCGTTTCAACTCCATCCGTGAAAATGTTCAAGATGGAGACATAGAGATTTGCAAAGTGCACACGGATCTGAATGTCGCAGATCCGCTGACTAAACCTCTCTCGCGTGCAAAACATGATCAACACCAGAACTCTATGGGTGTTCGATTTATCACAATGTAACTAGATTGGTGACTCTAGTGCAAGTGGGAGACTGTTGGAAATATGCCCTAGAGGCAATAATAAAAGTATTATTATATTTCATTGTTCATGATAATTGTCTTTTATTCATGCTATAACTGTATTATCCGGAAATCGTAATACACGTGTGAATACTTAGACCACACTATGTCCCTGGTAAGCCTCTAGTTGACCAGCTCGTTGTGATCAACAGATAGTCATGGTTTCCTGACTATGGACATTGGATGTCGTTGATAACGGGATCACATCATTAGGAGAATGATGTGATGGACAAGACCCAATCCTAAGCATAGCATAAAAGATCGTGTAGTTCGTTTTGCTAGAGCTTTGCAAGTGTCAAGTATCTCTTCCTTCGACCATGAGATCGTGTAACTCCCGGATACCGTAAGAGTGCCTTGGGTGTATCAAACGTAACAACGTAACTGGGTGACTATAAAGGTGCATTACAGGTATCTCCGAAAGTAGCTGTTGGGTTGACACGGATCGAGACTGGGATTTGTCACTCCGTATGACGGAGAGGTATCTCTGGGCCCACTCGGTAATGCATCATCATATTGAGCTCAATGTGACCAAGGTGTTGGACACGGTATCATGCATTACGGTACGAGTAAAGTGACTTGCCGGTAACGAGACTGAACAAGGTATTGGGATACCGACGATCGAGTCTCGGGCAAGTAACGTACCGATTGACAAAGGGAATTGCATACAGGGTTTGATCGAATCCTCGACATCATGGTTCATCCGATGACAACATCGAGGAGCATGTGGGAGCCATCATGGGTATCCAGATCCCGCTGATGGTTATTGACTGAGAGCGTCTCGGTCATGTCTGCATGTCTCCCGAACCCGTAGGGTCTACACACTTAAGGTTCGGTGACGCTAGGGTTATGAAGATATGTATATGCAGAAACCCGAATGTTGTTCGGAGTCCCGGATGAGATCCGGGACGTCACGAGGAGTTCCGGAATGGTCCGGAGGTAAAGAATTATATATAGGAAGTGCTATTTCGGGCATCGGGACAAGTTTCGGGGTTATCGGTATTGTACCGGGACCACCGGAAGGGTCCCGGGGGTCCACCGGGTGGGGCCACCTGTCCCGGGGGGCCACATGGGCTGTAGGGGGTGCGCCTTGGCCATCATGGGCCAAGGGCACCAGCCCCTATAGGCCCATGCGCTTAGGGTTTCCCCCTAGGAGGAGTCCTAGTGGTGGAAGGCACCCCTAGGTGCCTTGGGGGGGAGGGAAACCTCCCCTAGGCCACCGCCCCCCCTAGTAGATCTCATCTACTAGGGCCGGCGCCCCCCCTGGCACCCCTATATATAGTGGGGGAGAGGAGGGACTTCATACACCAGCCCCTGGCGCCTCCACCTTCCCCCGTTACGTCTCTCCCTCGTAGTCTCGGCGAAGCCCTGCTGCTGTGACGCCCTGCATCCACCACCACGCCGTCGTGCTGCTGGATCTTCATCAACCTCTCCTTCCCCCTTGCTGGATCAAGAAGGAGGAGACGTCTCCCGTCCCGTACGTGTGTTGAACGCGGAGGTGCCGTCCGTTCGGCGCTGGTCATCGGTGATTTGGATCACGTCGAGTACGACTACATCATCACCTTGCAAGCTTCCGCACGCGATCTACAAGTGGTATGTAGATGCAAACTCTCTCCCTAGACTCGTTGCTTAGATGATCTCATAGATGGATCTTGGTGAAACCGTAGGAAAAATTTTAATTTTCTGCAACGTTCCCCAATAAAGACATGGTTGTGTTCAACAACTAACTCATGCACCTCATAATTTCGTGCTTCTCGGTCTATAGTAATTCCCATTCGAACATTGCAGCCGGTCCTTGTTTCTGCACGAGGACGCTTTGTATTATTATCCCTTTTGTCTTTTCTTTTGTAGCCCTCATTGGAACAAACATATCTTGCTGAGGTGATTACTCCATCGAGTTTGCTCTTGTTTTCATAATTTATCCTTACATCAAAACCAATATGACCTCCATAACATGTCCAAAAGTTCCAAGCCTCTTTTGTGGAATTGAATTTCATACCAATCTGAGGCATCCAACTAGGAACCACATTTGTCCTGTAAAAGTTACACATAACTTATTTGTTTGTATGTTTACACTACAATCATAAGGTGATATAACCTGAGAATTTAACAAAATTGTCGGTACCTGTTAGCATCCTCATTACAGCTAGTCATATTCTCCATTAGACTTTCTCTTCGTTTTTGTTGCTAGGAGAAGGACAACAAAAGGGAGACCATCTGCATTAATCTCCTGTCATGTTTTGGAAATCCCAGGACTTGATGAGCAAATCATCTGTCTTATAAGCAAATATTTGAATACACTCATGCATTTTATCTTGAGCTTGTCCAAAACAATTGAGATCACTTCTATTAATTTTTTTTCACTCTAACATAATCCTGGCTAGTGTGTTGTTTTTGTACCATCTGCGAGTGTGTTGTTTTTGTACTTTTGGATGCCGCACGGCTAATGTGTTTAGGACATTTCTAACCGATCCCTTATAACCGGCTAGAGGAGTAAAATTTCTGTTTTACTCCTCTAACCGGCACCTAGCCGATCCCTTATCCGCCGTAAGGGAGTAAAATTTTACTCCTCTCCTCAATTTTCTCCCTAAATTGAGTAAAAGTCGTGCCGCTCCCTCGTGTCTCCCCTGCACTTGCACTTTCGCCGGCGCGACTCCCGGCGACCCCCCGCCAGCCCCGCCGCTACCTCATTGCCTCGCCTACCCTTCGCCGCCCTTCTGCCCGACGTCCAGCCCTTTTGGCCCCCGTCCCTGTCGCCGAAATCAGGTGAACCGCCGTCGCCATTTTTGTTGATTCGCCGGATTGCTTCATTTCTTCCTTTTTCTGCTGGCCGCCGCATCTCGCGTTGGCTGCACACCGCTGTAGGTCATTCCCTCTCGTCGCCGCCGACCTGTTTGGTCAGAATGACACTGGCCTGCCGATGCACCACCACCGCATCACAAGTGTTCGACGAATTGGCTAGGTGAGTTTTTTTTATCGTTTCTTTGTGAACTGAGCCCTTTGGATTGAACCAAGCCGTTTGAATTGTAGATGAAGATGTTGAGGGAGATGGCTTTGGAGGACTCGTCGTCGCCCGAAGAGGAAGAAGAAGACGATGACTTTGACATTGTTTTAGGCATGATTTTCAATGATGATGTTCGGCGGCCAAGGAGAGGATCAAAGTTTGGCCGCATACATATCAATCGTGATAGAGCGGAGGGTCATGCGAAGATCACGAGAGATTACTTTGCCATAAAACCAACCTATCCGGAGAAGTACTTTCACCAGCACTTTCGGATGCATACAAGTCTTCCTCTCACCATTGCAAAAGCCGTTGAGAGATATGATGATTAGTTCAAGTTTCAAAGAAAATGCATGTGGAGAGACGTTCGAGTCTTGGCATATGGGTGTTCGGCCGATGCAATCGATGACCATGTCTACATTGGTGAAGACACACTCTTGGAGTCTATTCGAAGATTCACTAAAGCAGTGATCGCTGTCTTTGGACTAGAGTACTTGAGAGCACCAACTGAGGAAGACACCCAGAAGCTGATGACTAAGAGTGAAGCAAGAGGATGACCAAGGATGATTGGATCACTTGACTGTATGCATTGGACATGGAAAATTGTCCTATAGGCTGGAAAAGTCAGTATAAAGGCCACTGCAACGATCCAACGATCATTTTTAAGGCAGATGCTATGGATCTTTGGATATGTCATTCATTTTTTGGTTTTCCTACCTCTCACAACGACTTGAATGTGTTGTCGAGATCACCTCTGTTTTATAGGCTTATTAAAGGTGAAGCTCCTACCTGTGACTACTCGGTCAACAGGCACGACTATTGATGGGTTACTACCTTGCGATGGCACCATGGGCCACCTTGGTCAAAATAATTTCACGTATAAAAGGTAACAAAAACATTCACTTTGCCCAATGTCAAAAAGCTGCTAGGAAAGATGTTGGGAGAGCCTTGGGTGTGCTTCAGAAGCGCTTTGCGTTCATGGACCTGTCGAGTACTGGAATTCCAAGGTTCTATGGCGGATCATGACTTGTTGCATCATATTGCATAACAGATCATTGAAGACGAGAGAGATATGCCCGAAAACTTTCAGTACATCACCAACGGTACTCCGGTTCAGCCAGAATATGATACGAATAGAACCCTGACATTCCTGGAGGAGCATCGCAAGATCGAGAACCGTCAGTTCATTCTCAGCTCCTACAAGATCTAGTTGAGCATCACTTGCAGCGTCTTAGCGAGTCCTAATTGTTCTATCACATGCTACTTTGCTACATTTGAACCATTCGACGTGTTTAAATTTGAATAATTCGGATGGTAAACTTTGAATTCGGGTTGTAAACTATATTGGTGATTTGCATGAACATTCAATTTTATGTTTAATTTCTATATGTGTGCTACTATGTAGTTGCAATTTATACTAGAATTGCAAAGTTTAGAAAAACAAAATTTTACTCCGTTAAATATAAGGAATCGGCTAAGTTCAGTCAAAACTTAGTGGAGTATATATACTCACTTTTACTTCACCAGATACTTCACTATTTTTAGGGGAACAGTTAGAAATGCCCTTAGTGCCTGTTTGCAGTGGCCGAACGTGAACGAAATTCAATAAAAGGCACGTGTACATATTTGCATCATAAAAGTAAGGGTGGCTTCAAATTTGAGCAAAATTGCCCTAGCTTAGCTGAACAATCAGACAAGCAATCTAAACCAAGAGTCCTCCAATCAGAGTCCAATTGTGTGAATCCCAGAAGAAGCTCTGGCGTCCAAGCAGGAAGAGTATATGCCGGTGACGGCCAGCATAATTCCAGTGCCGGAGCCGCTGACGCCCATGAAGCCCGCAAGGAGGGTCAGCGCGCCGACACAGAGTCCGACGACGAAGGCTACCATGGCGACACGGCCCTTACACCGGCTGAGCCGAATCGAGCCGGCCCGTGCAGGCGTCACGGTCACTCTTTCCCCGACCAACCGGGACACGTACCTCCTTGAGTATCGGCACAGTCCAAACCAGGCCGTCGATATGAGGGCGCATCCCATGAGCAGTAAGGCGGCGTAGAGGCACGCGTGCACCGGGTCTCTTGCTGCATCAGCCAACCTTCATTTCATGGACACAGAGAAACAGTTAGATCTCAATCATAATACATCATACTCTCTTCGTCCCATAATATAAGAGCATTTTAAGGAGATCAGAGACACAAATATTTCTATGTATGTATGTACTCACGTTGGTGGCGTAGTTAGGTAGTAGGCGACCCCGCTTACTGGAATAAACCCTGCAAAACGTTTGGATCGCTCCCACTTGCCGAGCAGATTGACGATTTTGTTTCCGCCAAATACCGTAAATAATTGCTGCACCAAATATTGACCCAAAACATCCATAAATTTTACTCATCCGGCCACAACCACAAGGCAGTGACATACTACGGGACTAATAGACTGATAAAAATGTGAATCGTGCAAGATACTCACCTCTGAGAATGTATATGTGCATGCAACAAGCGTGGCTTGGAAGATGATGGGGGCATAGGCGAGGTAGGATATGCTGATGCTGTAGTTGGACTGAAACCTAGCAGCAGGCGCATCATCTGTCAGTGGCAACGCGACATGCAAGCCTTGCAATCCGCACACAAGCAGAAAGAAGGCAAACGTCGCCGCGAGGTTTCCATGTGCGCCGTCTCTGAAGGCTCTCCAAAAAAGAGTTGCGCTGAAGAACGTACATATACACACGCAATAATTAGTTACAAATCCAACAAAAATAGCTATATTAAAAGGGTGTGGATAGGTCTCAGTCGACTGGGACTTAACCAAGTCTCAGTCAAATGACATAGTATATAAGAAGAAAAAAGAAAAACTGAAAAGAATTTTTTATACAAATCTTCATGCAAGATCAAACAAATATAGCATCGACTTAGATATAACGAAATCTTAGTCGACTGAGACTTAGCAAAATTGATATGATCGCCGAGTTTGAGTCCGGCTGTATTGATTCTTACCAAATATTGGCGGCGGTGAATAACGGGATGCCGGAAAGGAGGCCATAGCCCTTTCTAAGAGCGTCGTCGAGATAAATGAGAACGACGCTTCCAATGGAGATCTGCAGCACGACGAGGATCGCGCCCCCGGCGCCCAAGTAGGTCGCAGATAGCACGTCGCGGACCGGGATCGCGGCGGAGAACAACACCCCGAGCGCCTTCTTCAGCCCTCCGGTCCTGCAGTACACGTAAAAAGCTTAGAACAAGCATGCAATATCCATATAGTTAAGCAGGCAGAGTATGTAGTGTGCTCACATGAGAAAGCGGTTTTCAGGGAGGGGATTAATGGCTCCTGACCCCAGGAGGAGGTGGGTGCTCAACTCAGACATGAGGAGGGGGTAGACGCCGAGGGACATGGCGGTTCGGTGGTTGGCCGCGTAGGCCGTGTGGACCCAGTAGAGCGGGTCGTCGGCAGCCCCGGCCCGGCTGTTGTCGATCCCATAGAGCGGGAGCTGGCTGCCCGCCAGGAGGACGAGGAGCGAGCCGGCGGTGTAGGCCGCCTTCCGCTGGAAAGGAACGGCCTCCGCGGGGCCTCGACCTCCGGCAAAAGCTCTGCCAACGGCCGCAGCCGGAAGAGATTGAAACCCGCCATCCAAGCGCGGTTGAGCAGGAGGAGCTTGGAGCGGAATTGACGCTCGTGCGGTCGTGGCTGCTAACTCGCAATCGATCAGCCGGTACCAACTTTGAAAGGGGAGGCAGGCAGTGTTGGAAATATGCCCTAAATGCAATAATAAAAAAGGATTATTATTATATTTCCTTGTTCATGATAATTGTCTTTTATTCATGCTATAATTGTGTTATCCGGAAATCGTAATACATGTGTGAATACATAGACACCAACATGTCCCTAGTAAGCCTCTAGTTGACTAGCTCGTTGATCAACAGATAGTCATGGTTTACTGACTATGGACATTGGATGTCATTAATAACGAGATCACATCATTAGGAGAATGATGTGATGGACAAGACTCAATCCTAAACATAGCACAAGATCGTATAGTTCGTTTGCTAGAGTTTTTCCAATGTCAAGTATCTTTTCCTTAGACCATGAGATCGTGTAACTTCCGGATACCGTAGGAGTGCTTTGCGTGTACCAAACGTCACAACGTAACTGGGTGACTATAAAGGTATACTACAGGTATCTCCAAAAGTGTCTATTGAGTTGACACGGATCAAGACTGGGATTTGTCACTCCGTATGACGGAGAGGTATCTCTAGGTCCACTCGGTAATGCATCATCATAATGAGCTCAAAGTGACCAAGTGTCTGGTCATGGGATCATGCATTACAGTACGAGTAAAGTGACTTGCCGGTAACGAGATTGAACGAGGTATTGGGATACCGACGATCGAATCTCGGGCAAGTAACGTACCGATTGACAAAGGGAATTGTATACGGGATTGCGTGAATCCTCGACATCGTGGTTCATCCGATGAGATCACCGAGGAGCATGTGGGAGCCAACATGGGTATCCAGATCCCGTTGTTGGTTATTGACCGGAGAGCCATCTCGGTCATGTCTACATGTCTCCCGAACCCGTAGGGTCTACACACTTAAGGTTCGGTGATGCTAGGGTTGTAGAGATATGTATATGCAGTAACCCGAAAGTTGTTCGGAGTCCCGGATGAGATCCCGGACGTCACGAGGAGTTCCGGAATGGTCCGGAGGTAAAGAATTATATATAGGAAGTGCTATTTCGGCCATCGGGACAAGTTTCGGGGTCACCGGTATTGTACCGGGACCACCGGAAGGGTCCCGGGGGTCCACCGGGTGGGGCCACCTATCCCGGAGGGCCCCATGGGCTGAAGTGGGAGGGGAACCAGCCCCTAGTGGGCTGGTGCGCCCCCCTTGGGCCTTCCCCCTGTGCCTAGGGTTGGGAACCCTAGGGTGGGGGGCGCCCCACTTGCCTTGGGGGGCACTCCACCCCCCTTGGCCGCCGCCCCCTTGGGAGGGGCCGGCGCCCCCCCTTGGGGACCCTATATATAGAGGGGGTAGGGAGGGCAGCCGCACCCCATGCCCCTGGCGCCTCCCTCTCCCCTCCAAGACCTCCTCCTCCTCCGTAGAGAACGGCGAAGCCCTGCTGCGGTGACTGCTGCATCCACCACCACGCCGTCGTGCTGCTGGATCTTCATCAACCTCTCCTTCCCCCTTGATGGATCAAAAAGGAGGAGACGTCACGTTGACCGTACGTGTGTTGAACGCGGAGGTGCCGTCCGTTCGGCGCTAGGATCTCCGGTGATTTGGATCACGTTGAGTACGACTTCCTCATCCCCGTTCTTTGAACGCTTCCGCGCATGATCTACAAAGGTATGTAGATGCAATCCGATCACTCGTTGCTAGATGAACTCATAGATGGATCTTGGTGAAACCGTAGGAAAATTTTTGTTTTCTGTAACGTTCACCAACAGTGGAATCATGAGCTAGGTCTATGCGTAGTTCTCTTTGCACGAGTAGAACACAATTTGTTGTGGGCATAGATGTTGTCAACTTTCTTGCCGCTACTAGTCTTATTTTGCTTCAGCGGTATTGTGGGATGAAGCGGCCCGGACTGACCTTACACGTACGCTTACGTGAGACTGGTTCCACCGACTGACATGCACTAGTTGCATAAGGTGGCTAGCGGGTGTCTGTCTCTCCCACTTTACTTGGAGCGGATTCGATGAAAAGGGTCCTTATGAAGGGTAAATAGAAGTTGACAAATCACGTTGTGGCTTTTACGTAGGTAAGAAAACGTTCTTGCTAGAACCCTATTGCAGCCACGCAAAACTTGCAACAATAATTAGAGGACGTCTAACTTGTTTTTGCAGCAAGTGCTTTGTGATGTGATATGGTCAAAATTGTGATGAATGATGAATGATATATATGTGATGTATGAGATCATGTTCTTGTAATAGGAATCACGACTTGCATGTCGATGAGTATGACAACTGGCAGGAGCCATAGGAGTTGTCTTTATTTTTTGTATGACCTACGTGTCATTGAGAAACGCCATGTAAATTACTTTACTTTATTGCTAAACGTGTTAGCCATAGTAGTAGAAGAATAGTTGGCGAGCAACTTCATGGAGACACGATGATGGAGATCATGATGATGGAGATCATGGTGTCATGCCGGTGACAAGATGATCATGGAGCCCCAAGATGGAGATCAAAGGAGCTATGTGATATTGGCCATATCATGTCACTATTATTATTTGATTGCATGTGATGTTTATCATGTTTTTGCATCTTGTTTACTTAGAACGACGGTAGTAAATAAGATGATCCCTCATAATAATTTCAAGAAAGTGTTTCCCCTAACTGTGCACCGTTGCGACAGTTCGTTGTTTCGAAGCACCACGTGATGATCGGGTGTGATAGATTCCAACGTTCACATACAACGGGTGTAAGACAGATTTACACACGCAATACACTTAGGTTGACTTGACGAGCCTAGCATGTACAGACATGGCCTCGGAACACAGAAGACCGAAAGGTCGAGCATGAGTCGTATAGAAGATACGATCAACATGAAGATGTTCACCGATGTTGACTAGTCCGTCTCACGTGATGATCGGACACGGCCTAGTTAACTCGAATCATGTTATACTTAGATGACTGGAGGGATGTCTATCTGAGTGGGAGTTCATTATATAATTTGATTAGATGAACTTAATTATCATGAACTTAGTCTAAAATCTTTACAATATGTCTTGTAGATCAAATGGCCCATATTGTCCTCAACTTCAACGCGTTCCTAGAGAAAACCAAGCTGAAAGACGATGGCAGCAATTATACAGACTGGGTCCGGAACCTGAGGATCATCCTCATAGCTGCCAAGAAAGATTATGTCCTAGAAGCACAGCTAGGTGACACACCCGTCCCACAGAACCAAGACGTTATGAACGCTTGGCAGACACGTGCTGATGACTACTCCCTCGTTCAGTGCGGCATGCTTTACAGCTTAGAACCGGGGCTCCAAAAGCGTTTTGAGAGACACGGAGCATATGAGATGTTCTAAGAGCTAAAAATGGTTTTTCAAGCTCATGCCCGGGTCGAGAGATATGAAGTCTCCGACAAGTTCTTCAGCTGTAAGATGGAGGAAAATAGTTCTGTCAGTGAGCACATACTCACTATGTCTGGATTACATAACCGCTTAACTCAGCTGGGAGTTAATCTCCCGGATGACGCGGTCATTGACAGAATCCTTCAGTCGCTTCCACCGAGCTACAAGAGCTTTGTGATGAACTTCAATATGCAGGGGATGGAAAAGACCATTCCTGAGCTATTTTCAATGCTGAAATCAGCAGAGGTAGAAGTCAAAAAGGAACATCAAGTGTTGATGGTGAATAAAACCACTAAGTTCAAGAAAGGCAAGGGTAAAAAGAACTTCAAGAAGGACGGCAAGGGAGTTGCCGCGCCCGGTAAGCAAGCTGCCGGGAAGAAGCCAAAGAATGGACCCAAGCCCGAGACTGAGTGCTTTTATTGCAAGGTAAGTGGTCACTGGAAGCGGAACTGCCCCAAATACTTAGCGGACAAGAAGGCCGGCAACACAAAAGGTATATGTGATATACATGTAATTGATGTGTACCTTACCAGTATTCGTAGTAGCTCCAGGGTATTTGATACCGGTGCGTTTGCTCACATTTGTAACTCAAAGCAGGAGCTGCAGAATAAACGGAGACTGGCGAAGAACGAGGTGACGATGCGCGTCGGGAATGGTTCCAAGATCGATGTGATCGCCGTCGGCACGCTACCTCTACATTTACCCACGGGATTAGTTTTAAACCTCAATAATTGTTATTTAGTACCAGCTTTGAGCATGAACATTATATCAGGATCTCGTTTAATTCGAGATGGCTACTCATTTAAATCCGAGAATAATGGTTGTTCTATTTATATGAGAGATATGTTTTATGGTCATGCTCCTATGGTGAATGGTTTATTCTTAATGAATCTCGAGCGTAATGCTACACATATTCATAGTGTGAATACCAAAAGATGTAAGGTTGATAATGATAGTCCCACATACTTGTGGCACTGCCGCCTTGGTCACATAGGTGTCAAACGCATGAAGAAGCTCCATGCAGATGGACTTTTAGAGTCTCTTGATTACGAATCATTTGACACGTGCGAACCATGCCTCATGGGTAAAATGACCAAGACTCCGTTCTCAGGAACAATGGAGCGAGCAACTAACTTATTGGAAATCATACATACTGATGTGTGCGGTCCAATGAGTGTTGAGGCTCGCGGTGGCTATCGTTATGTTCTCACCCTCACTGATGACTTGAGTAGATATGGGTATGTCTACTTAATGAAACACAAGTCTGAGACCTTTGAAAGGTTCAAGGAATTTCAGAGTGAGGTTGAGAATCAACGAGACAGGAAAATCAAGTTCCTGCGATCAGATCGTGGAGGAGAATACTTGAGTCACGAATTTGGCACACACTTAAGAAAATGTGGAATAGTTTCACAACTCACGCCGCCTGGAACACCTCAGTGTAATGGTGTGTCCGAATGTCGTAATCGCACTCTATTAGATATGGTGTGATCTATGATGTCTCTTACCGATTTACCGCTGTCATTTTGGGGCTATGCTTTAGAGACTGCCGCATTCACTTTAAATAGGGCTCCGTCGAAATCCGTTGAGACGACACCATATGAATTATGGTTTGGGAAGAAGCCTAAGCTGCCATTTCTAAAAGTTTGGGGATGCGATGCTTATGTCAAGAAACTTCAACCTGAAAAGCTCGAACCCAAGTCGGAAAAATGCGTCTTCATAGGATACCTTAAAGAAACTATTGGGTATACCTTCTACCTCAGATCCGAAGGCAAGATATTTGTTGCCAAGAATGGATCCTTTCTAGAGAAAGAGTTTCTCTCGAAAGAAATAAGTGGGAGGAAAGTAGAGCTTGATGAAGTACTGCCTCTTGAAGCAGAGAGTAGCGCAGCTCAGGAAAATGTTCCTGTGGTGCCTGCACCAATTAGAGAGGAAGTTAATGATGATGATCAAGATATTTCTGATCAAGCTCCTACTGAACTTAGAAGGTCCACAAGGACACGTTCCGCACCAGAGTGGTACGGCAACCCTGTCTTGAAAATCATGTTGTTAGACAACGGTGAACCTTCGAACTATGAAGAAGCGATGGCGGGCCCGGATTCCGACAAATGGCTGGAAGCCATGAAATCCGAGATAGGATCCATGTATGAAAACGAAGTATGGACTTTGACTGACTTGCTCGATGATCGGCGAGCCATAAAAAATAAATGGATCTTTAAGAAGAAGACAGACGCGGATGATAATGTGACCATCTATAAAGCTAGGCTTGTCGCTAAGGGTTATAGACAAGTTCAAGGGGTTGACTACGATGAGACATTCTCTCCCGTGGCAAAGCTGAAGTCCGTCCGAATCATGTTAGCAATTGCCGCATACTATGATTATGAGATATGGCAAATGGACGTCAAAACGACATTCCTTAATGGTTATCTTAAGGAAGAACTGTATATGATGCAGCCGGAAGGTTTTGTCGATCCTAAGAATGCTGACAAGGTGTGCAAGCTCCAATGCTCGATTTATGGGCTGGTGCAAGCATCTCAGAGTTGGAACATTCGCTTTGATGAGATGATCAAAGCGTTTGGGTTTATGCAGACTTATGGAGAAGCCTGCGTTTACAAGAAAGTGAGTGGGAGCTCTGTAGCATTTCTCATATTATATGTAGATGACATACTTTTGATGGGAAATGATATAGAGCTTTTGGACAGCATTAAGGCCTACTTGAATAAGAGTTTTTCAATGAAGGACCTTGGAGAAGCTGCTTATATATTAGGCATCAAGATCTATAGAGATAGATCAAGACGCCTCATAGGTCTTTCACAAAGCACATACCTTGATAAGATATTGAAGAAGTTCAATATGGACCAGTCTAAGAAGGGGTTCTTGCCTGTGTTGCAAGGTGTGAAATTGAGCACAGCTCAATGTCCGACCACGGCAGAAGATATAGAAGAGATGAGTGTCATCCCCTATGCCTCAGCCATAGGTTCTATTATGTATGCCATGCTGTGTACCAGACCTGATGTAAACCTTGCCGTAAGTTTGGTAGGTAGGTACCAAAGTAATCCCGGCAAGGAACACTGGACAGCGGTCAAGAATATCCTGAAGTACCTGAAAAGGACTAAGGAAATGTTTCTCGTTTATGGAGGTGACAAAGAGCTCGTCGTAAAGGGTTACGTCGACGCTAGCTTCGACACAGATCTGGATGACTCTAAGTCACAAACTGGATACGTGTATATTTTGAATGGTGGGGCAGTAAGCTGGTGCAGTTGCAAGCAAAGCGTTGTGGCGGGATCTACATGTGAAGCGGAGTACATGGCAGCCTCGGAGGCAGCACACGAAGCAGTCTGGGTGAAGGAGTTCATTACCGACCTAGGAGTCATACCCAATGCGTCGGGCCCGATGACTCTCTTCTGTGACAACACTAGAGCTATTGCCCTTGCCAAGGAGCCCAGGTTTAAGCGGGAAGACCAGGCATATCAAGCGTCGCTTCAACTCCATTCGTGAAAGTGTTCAAAATGGAGACATAGAGATTTGTAAAGTACATACGGACCTGAATGTAGCATATCCGTTGACTAAACCTCTCCCTAGAGCAAAACATGATCAACACCAGAATTCCATGGGTGTTCGATTCATCACAATGTAACTAGATTATTGACTCTAGTGCAAGTGGGAGACTGTTGGAAATATGCCCTAGAGGCAATAATAAAAAGGATTATTATTATATTTCCTTGTTCATGATAATTGTCTTTTATTCATGCTATAATTATGTTATCCGGAAATCGTAATACATGTGTGAATACATAGACAACAACATGTCCCTAGTAAGCCTCTAGTTGACTAGCTCGTTGATCAACAGATAGTCATGGTTTCCTGACTATGGACATTGGATGTCATTGATAACGAGATCACATCATTAGGAGAATGGTGTGATGGACAAGACCCAATCCTAAACATAGCACAAGATCGTATAGTTAATTTGCTAGAGTTTTTCCAATGTCAAGTATCTTTTCCTTAGACCATGAGATCGTGTAACTCCCAGATACCGTAGGAGTGCTTTGGGTGTACCAAACGTCACAACGTAACTGGGTGACTATAAAGGTATACTACGGGTATCTCCGAAAGTGTCTGTTGAGTTGACACGGATCAAGACTGGGATTTGTCACTCTGTATGACGGAGAGGTATCTCTAGGTCCACTCGGTAATGCATCATCATAATGAGCTCAAAGTGACCAAGTGTCTGGTCATGGGATCATGCATTACGGTACGAGTAAAGTGACTTTCCGGTAACAAGATTGAACGAGGTATTGGGATACCAACGATCGAATCTCGGGCAAGTAACGTACTGATTGACAAAGGGAATTGTATACGGGATTGCGTGAATCCTCGACATCGTGGTTCATCCGATGATATCATCGAGGAGCATGTGGGAGCCAACATGGGTATCCAGATCCCGCTGTTGGTTATTGACTGGAGAGCCATCTCGGTCATGTCTACATGTCTCCCGAACCCGTAGGGTCTACACACTTAAGGTTCGGTGACGCTAGGGTTGTAGAGATATGTATATGCAGTAACCCGAAAGTTGTTTGGAGTCTCGGATGAGATCCCGGACGTCATAAGGAGTTCCGGAATGGTCCGGAGGTAAAGAATTATATATAGGAAGTGCTATTTCGGCCATCGGGGCAAGTTTCGGGGTCACCGGTATTGTACCGGGACCACCGGAAGGGTCCCGGGGGTCCACCAGGTGGGGCCACCTATCCCGGAGGGCCCCATGGGCTGAAGTGGGAGGGGAACCAGCCCCTAGTGGGCTGGTGCGCCCCCCTTGGGCCTTCCTCCTGCGCCTAGGGTTGGGAACCCTAGGGTGGGGGGCGCCCCACTTGCCTTGGGGGGCACTCCACCCCCCTTGGACGCCGCCCCCTTGGGAGATTGGATCTCCAGGGCCGGCGCCCCCCCTTGGGGACCCTATATATAGAGGGGGAGGGAGGGCAGCCGCACCCCATGCCCCTGGCGCCTCCCTCTCCCCTCCAAGACCTCCTCCTCCTCCGTAGAGAACGGCGAAGCCCTGCTGTGGTGACTGCTGCATCCACCACCACGTCGTCGTGCTGCTGGATCTTCATCAACCTCTCCTCCCCCCTTGCTGGATCAAGAAGGAGGAGACGTCACGCTGACCGTACGTGTGTTGAACGCGGAGGTGCCGTCCGTTCGGCGCTAGGATCTCCGGTGATTTGGATCACGTCGAGTACGACTTCCTCATCCCCGTTCTTTGAACGCTTCCGCGCGTGATCTACAAAGGTATGTAGATGCAATCCGATCACTCGTTGCTAGATGAACTCATAGATGGATCTTGGTGAAAC
Source organism: Triticum dicoccoides (assembly GCF_002162155.2). Taxonomy (NCBI): domain Eukaryota; kingdom Viridiplantae; phylum Streptophyta; class Magnoliopsida; order Poales; family Poaceae; genus Triticum; species Triticum dicoccoides. The sequence continues at coordinate 436,216,054 of NC_041388.1, forward strand.
CGTAGGAAATTTTTTGTTTTCTGCAACGTTCCCCAACAGGCAGGGCGCAGAGGAATATATATAGGAGCGAAGGCGCGAAGCCGAGTTCGGCTAGGTGGTGTCAATCGAATATAGGCGCCAAGCCGAGTAGGCTAGGTGGTCATCTAAACACGAACCCAAAAACCCAAACCCGAAACTCTCATACCAGGCTTTTCTTTTCTGGAGAAAAACTTCTGATGTATACGTCAGCTGTCAAGATAGTACATACGACATTAGAAATAAAAATTACATTCAGATCCGTAGACCAGCTAGGGATGACTACAATCAGTGGAGCGTGCCGTCGTCATCGCCCCTCTCTCACCGGAACCGGGCAAACCTTATTGTAATAGAAAGTTGAGAAGTCACCATGCTAAGGCCCCATAGGACCAGCCAGGGGCGGATCCACCATGGGTCAAGGGTGTTCAAATGAACACCCGAAAATTTATGCAATTTTTTTACGTATATGCATATATGGCAGAGTATAGAAATACGATCCTACATGGGCCTAATACGTGCACTTTGGCACTTTGGCAGCAGGCGAGCAGCCCATTAGGCCATTAGGTATTACTTGACTGCGCACGAGAGCCTGGACACGCACCCGGCCAGCCACTTCCTTCCCCAATTCCCACGAATAGAGACAGGAGCGGCGGCGCGAGGGCATGGCGAGCCACGGCCAGCTGCCGGCGCAGGAGTTCACCAGGGCCATCGCCGACGCGGCCGCCGCCGGTGAGGAGCAGGAGCTAGTACCCTGTCCCAGTGTGGGGCCGGCCGCCGCAGTTGTCGATGCCGCGGAGTGGAGTGTACCTCCAGTGCAGCAATTTGCTCCAACAACCTCAATCTCTAAGCCTAAGGTGAATCCCCTTTCAAGTTCCAAGTTCCAACTCTGAAATTTCATTCTTTGATTTGATTCATTGTGAAATCCGAACTGAATGTGTAGTTTCTATTTGATTCAGTGAGAAGTTGCTATAGATGTCATTGAAAGGAGTTAGGATCTGTTGATTTATTAGCATAAAAATAACAAAGGAATTGTATTTGAATTGTAGGCAGTACAGAATTCAAAACTCAAGAGGAAGAGCATTGCCATTGATTTGAAAACTTTGTGGAGTAGAGCTGGGAAGAAATCTAGAGCATGTGCAGGGGCTCTAGTGAACACAAGTCCAATTGCAGAACATGTTCAGGTTGAGCAGCAAGTGCAGGTGCAGAACACTTCCCCATCGAATCAACTTCATAGCACTATGAGCTCCCCTTCAGTTCAAAATGTTGGAAATATGCCCTAGAGGCAATAATAAAATGGTTATTATTATATTTCTTTGTTCATGATAATTGTCTATTGTTCATGCTATAATTGTGTTATCCGGAAATCGTAATACATGTGTGAATACATAGACCACAACACGTCCCTAGTGAGCCTCTAGTTGACTAGATCGTTGATCAAAGGATAGTCATGGTTTCCTGACTATGGACATTGGATGTCATTGATAACGGGATCACATCATTAGGAGAATGATGTGATGGACAAGACCCAATCCTAAGCATAGCTCAAAGATCGTGTAGTTCGTTTGCTGTAGCTTTTCTGAATGTCAAGTATCATTTCCTTAGACCATGAGATTGTGCAACTCCCGGATACCGTAGGAGTGCCTTGGGTGTGCCAAACGTCACAACGTAACTGGGTGACTATAAAGGTACATTACAGGTATCTCCGAAAGTGTCTGTTGGGTTGGCACGAATCGAGACTGGGATTTGTCACTCTGTATGACAGAGAGGTATCTCTGGGCCCACTCGGTAATGCATCATCATAATGAGCTCAATGTGACCAAGTGATTGATCACGGGATCATGCATTACGGCACAAGTAAAGTGACTTGCCGGTAACGAGATTGAACTAGGTATTGGGATACCGACGATCGAGTCCCGGGCAAGTAACGTACCGATTGACAAAGGGAATTGTATATGGATTGATTGAATCCTCGACATGTGGTTCATCCGATGAGATCATCGTGGAGCATGTGGGAGCCAACATGGGTATCCAGATCCCACTGTTGGTTATTGACCAGAGAGGCATCTCGGTCATGTCTGCATGTCTCCCGAACCCGTAGGGTCTACACACTTAAGGTTCGGTGACGCTAGGGTTGTAGAGATATTAGCATACGGTAACCCGAAAGTTGTTCGGAGTCCCGGATGAGATCCCGGATGTCACGAGGAGTTCCGTAATGGTCCGGAGGTGAAGATTTATATATAGGAAGTCAAGTTTCGGCCATCGGGAAAGTTTCGGGGGTAATTGGTATTGTACCCGGACCACCGGAAGGGTCCCGGGGGTCCACCGGGTGGGGCCACCTATCCCGGAGGGCCCCATGGGCTGAAGTGGAAGGGGAACCAGCCCCTAGTGGGCTGGTGCGCCCCCCCTTGGGCCTCCCCCCTGCGCCTAGGGTTGGAAACCCTAGGGGTGGGGGCGCCACCCTTACCTTTGGGGGCAAGGCACCCCCTTGGCCGCCGCCCCCCTAGGAGATTGGATCTCCTAGGGTCGGCGCCCCCCTAGGCACCCTATATATAGTGGGGGAGGAGGGAGGGCAGCCGCACCCAAGCCCCTGGCCTCTCCCTCTCCCTCCCGTGACACTCCTCCATCTTCCTGCGCTTGGCGAAGCCCTGCCGAGATCACCGTTGCTTCCACCACCACGCCATCGTGCTGCTGGATCTTCATCAACCTCTCCTTCCCCCTTGCTGGATCAAGTTGGAGGAGACGTCTTCCCAACCGTACGTGTGTGGAACGCGGAGGTGTCATCCGTTCGACACTTGGTCATCGGTGATTTGGATCACGTCGAGTACGACTCCATCAACCCCGTTCTCTTGAACGCTTTCGCGCGCGATCTACAAGGGTATGTAGATGCACTCCTCTCTCCCTCGTTGCTAGATGACTCCATAGATTGATCTTGGTGATGCGTAGAAAAATTTAAAATTCTGCTACGTTCCCCAACAGTGGCGTCATGAGCTAGGTCTATGCGTAGTTACTATGCACGAGTAGAACACAAAGCAGTTGTGGGCGTCGATATTGTCAATTTGCTTGCCGTTACTAGTCTTATCTTGATTCGGCGGCATCGTGGGATGAAGCGGCCCGGACCGACCTTACACGTACGCTTACATGAGACTAGTTGCACCGACTGACATGCACTAGTTGCATAAGGTGGCTGGCGGGTGTCTGTCTCTCGATCTTTAGTCGGATCGAATTCGATGAACAGGGTCCTTATGAAGGGTAAATAGAAATTGGCAATTCATGTTGTGGTTTTGGCGTAGGTAAGAAACGTTCTTGCTAGAAACCTATAGCAGCCACGTAAAAACTTGCAACAACAATTAGAGGACGTCTAACTTGTTTTTGCAGCAAGTGTTTTGTGATGTGATATGGCCAAAGGATGTGATGAATGATATATGTGATGTATGAGATGATCATGTTCTTGTAATAGGAATCACGACTTGCATGTCGATGAGTATGAAAACCGGCAGGAGCCATAGGAGTTGTCTTTATTTATTTATGACATGCGTGTCAACATAAACGTCATGTAATTACTTTACTTTATTGCTAAAGCGTTAGCCATAGTAGTAGAAGTAATAGATGACGAGACAACTTCAAGAAGACACGATGATGGAGATCATGGTGTCATGCCGGTGACAACGATGATCATGGAGCCCCGAAGATGGAGATCAAAAGGAGCAAATGATATTGGCCATATAATGTCACTATTTGATTGCATGTGATGTTTATCATGTTTTACATCTTATTTGCTTAGAATGACGGTAGCTTAAATAAGATGATCCCTCGTAATAATTTCAAGAAAGTGTTTCCCCTAACTGTGCACCGTTGCGAAGGTTCGTTGTTTCGAAGCACCACGTGATGATCGGGTGTGATAGATTCTAACGTTCGAATACAAATGGGTGTAAGCCAAATTTACACACGCAATACACTTAGGTTGACTTGACGAGCCTAGCATGTACATGCATGGCCTCGGAACATGGAAGACCGAAAGGTCGAGCATGAGTCATATAGAAGATACGATCAACATGAAGATGTTCACCGATGTTGGCTAGTCCGTCTCACGTGATGATCGGACACGGCCTAGTTAACTCGAATCATGTTTCACTTAGATGACTGGAGGGATGTCTATCTGAGTGGGAGTTCATTGAATAATTTGATTAAATGAACTTAATTATCATGAACTTGGTCTAAAATCTTTACAATATGTCTTGTAGATCAAATGGCCCATGTTGTCCTCAACTTCAACGCGTTCCTAGAGAAAACCAAGCTGAAAGACGATGGCAGCAACTATACGGACTGGGTTCGGAACCTGAGGATCATCCTCATAGCTGCCAAGAAAGATTATGTCCTAGAAGCACAGCTAGGTGACACACCCGTCCCACAGAACCAAGACGTTATGAACGCTTGGCAGACACGTGCTGATGACTACTCCCTCGTTCAGTGCGGCATGCTTTACAGCTTAGAACCGGGGCTCCAAAAGCGTTTTGAGAGACACGGAGCATATGAGATGTTCGAAGAGCTGAAAATGGTTTTTCAAGCTCATGCCCGGGTCGAGAGATATGAAGTCTCCGACAAGTTCTTCAGCTGTAAGATGGAGGAAAATAGTTCTGTCAGTGAGCACATACTCACTATGTCTGGATTACATAACCGCTTAACTCAGCTGGGAGTTAATCTCCCGGATGACGCGGTCATTGACAGAATCCTTCAGTCGCTTCCACCGAGCTACAAGAGCTTTGTGATGAACTTCAATATGCAGGGGATGGAAAAGACCATTCCTGAGCTATTTTCAATGCTGAAATCAGCAGAGGTAGAAGCCAAAAAGGAACATCAAGTGTTGATGGTGAATAAAACCACTAAGTTCAAGAAAGGCAAGGGTAAGAAGAACTTCAAGAAGGACGGCAAGGGAGTTGCCGCGCCCGGTAAGCAAGCTGCCGAGAAGAAGCCAAAGAATGGACCCAAGCCCGAGACTGAGTGTTTTTATTGCAAGGGAAGTGGTCACTGGAAGCAGAACTGCCCCAAATACTTAGCGGACAAGAAGGCCGACAACAGTAAAGGTATATGTGATATACATGTAATTGATGTGTACCTTACCAGTACTCATAGTAGCTCCTGGGTATTTGATACCGTGCGGTTGCTCACATTTGTAACTCAAAGCAGGAGCTGCGGAATAAGCGGAGACTGGCGAAGAACGAGGTGACGATGCGCGTCGGGAATGGTTCCAAGGTCGATGTGATCGCCGTCGGCACGCTGCCTCTACATTTACCTACGAGATTAGTTTTAAACCTCAATAATTGTTATTTAGTGCCAGCTTTGAGCATGAACATTGTATCAGGATCTCGTTTAATTTGAGATGGCTACTCATTTAAATCCGAGAATAATGGTTGTTCTATTTATATGAGAGATATGTTTTATGGTCATGCTCCGATGGTGAATGGTTTATTCTTAATGAATCTTGAGCGTAATGCTACACATATTCATAGTGTGAAAAAAAGATGTAAGGTTGATAATGATAGTCCCACATACTTGTGGCACTGCCGCCTTGGTCACATAGGTGTCAAACGCATGAAGAAGCTCCATGCAGATGGACTTTTAGAGTCTCTTGATTACCAATCATTTGACACGTGCGAACCATGCCTCATGGGTAAAATGACCAAGACTCCGTTCTCAGGAACAATGGAGAGAGCAACCAACTTATTGGAAATCATACATACTGATGTGTGCGGTCCAATGAGTGTTGAGGCTCGCGGTGGCTATCGTTATGTTCTCACCCTCACTGATGACTTGAGTAGATATGCGTATGTCTACTTAATGAAACACAAGTCTGAGACCTTTGAAAAGTTCAAGGAATTTCAGAGTGAGGTTGAGAATCAACGTGACAAGAAAATCAAGTTCTTGCGATCAGATCGTGGGGGAGAATACTTGAGTCACGAATTTGGCACACACTCAAGAAAATGTGGAATAGTTTCACAACTCACGCCGCCTGGAACACCTCAGCGTAATGGTGTGTCCGAACGTCGTAATCGCACTCTATTGGATATGGTGCGATCTATGATGTCTCTTACCGATTTACCGATGTCTTTTTGGGGCTATGCTTCAGAGACTGTCGCATTCACTTTAAATAGGGCTCCGTCGAAATTTGTTGAGACGACACCGTATGAATTATGGTTTGGGAAGAACCCTAAGCTGTCCTTTCTAAAAGTTTGGGAATGCGATGCTTATGTTAAGAAACTTCAACCTGAAAAGCTCGAACCCAAGTCGGAAAAATGCGTCTTCATAGGATACCCTAAAGAAACTGTTGGGTATACCTTCTACCTCAGATCCGAAGGCAAGATCTTTGTTGCCAAGAATGGGTCCTTTCTAGAGAAAGAGTTTCTCTCGAAAGAAATAAGTGGGAGGAAAGTAGAACTTGATGAAGTGTTACCTCTTGAACCGGTAAGTGGCGCAGCTCAAGAAAATGTTCCTGAGGTGCCTGCACCGACTAGAGAGGAAGTTAATGATGATGATCATGAAACTTCAGATCAAGTTACTACTGAACTTCGTAGGTCCACGAGGACTTGTTCCGCACTAGAGTGGTATGGCAACCCTGTCTTGGAAATCATGTTGTTAGACAATGGTGAACCTTCGAACTATGAAGAAGCGATGGCGGGCCCGGATTCCGACAAATGGCTGGAAGCCATGAAATCCGAGATAGGATCCATGTATGAAAACGAAGTGTGGACTTTGACTGACTTGCCCGATGATCGGCGAGCCATAGAAAATAAATGGATCTTTAAGAAGAAGACAGACGCGGATGGTAATGTGACCATCTATAAAGCTCGGCTTGTCCCTAAGGGTTATCGACAAGTTCAAGGGGTTGACTACGATGCGACTTTCTCACCCGTAGCAAAGCTGAAGTCCGTCCGAATCATGTTAGCAATTGCCGCATTCTATAATTTTGAGATATGGCAAATGGACGTCAAAACGGCATTCCTTAATGGTTTCCTTAAGGAAGAATTGTATATGATGCAGCCGGAAGGTTTTGTCGGTCCTAAAGTGTTGGAAATATGCCCTAGAGGCAATAATAAAAGTATTATTATTATATTTCCTTGTTCATGATAATTGTCTTTTATTCATGCTATAACTGTATTATCCGGAAATCGTAATACACGTGTGAATACATATTCCACAATATGTCCCTAGTGAGCCTCTAGTTGACTAGCTTGTTGTGATCAACATATAGTCATGGTTTCCTGGCTATGGACATTGGATGTCGTTGATAACGGGATCACATCATTAGGAGAATGATGTGATGGACAAGACCCAATCCTAAGACTAGCACAAAAGATCGTGTAGTTCATTTGCTAGAGCTTTGCCAATGTCAAGTATCTCTTCCTTCGACCATGAGAGCGTGTAACTCCTGGATACCGTAGGAGTGCTTTGGGTGTATCAAACGTCACAACGTAACTGGGTGACTATAAAGGTGCACTACAGGTATCTCCGAAAGTATCTATTGTTTTATGCGGATCGAGACTGGGATTTGTCACTCCGTGTAAACGGAGAGGTATCTCTGGGCCCACTCGGTAGGACATCATCATATGCGCAATGTGACCAAGGAGTTGATCACGGGATGATGTGTTACGGAACGAGTAAAGTGACTTGCCGGTAACGAGATTGAACAAGGTATTGGATACCGACGATCGAATCTCGGGCAAGTAACATACCGATAGACAAAGGGAATTGAATACGAGATTGATTAAGTCCTTAACATCTCGGTTCATCCGATGAGATCATCGTGGAACATGTGGGAGCCATCATGGGTATCCAGATCCCGCTGGTTATTGACCGGAGAACGTCTCGGTCATGTCTACATGTCTCCCGAACCCGTAGGGTCTACACACTTAAGGTTCGATGACGCTAGGGTTATAAAGGAAGTTTGTATGTGGTTACCGAATGTTGTTCGGAGTCCCGGATGAGATCCCGGACTTCACGAGGAGTTCCGGAATGGTCCGGAGGTAAAAATTTATATATGGGAAGTCCTATTTTGGCCACCGGAAAATGTTCGGGATTTTTCGGTATTGTACCGGGAAGGTTCTAGAATGTTCCGGAGTGGGGCCCACCTGCATGGGGGGACCCACATGGACGTGGGTAGTGGGGGCAAGGCCCCACACCCCTGGTCAAGGTGCACCAAGATCCCCCCTTAGAAGGAATAAGATCATATCCCGAAGGGATAAGATCAAGATCCCTAAAAAGGGGGGATAACAATGGTGGGGAAGGAAATAATGAGATTTCTTTCCTCCCACCTTGGCCAACGCCCCAATGGACTTGGAGGGCAAGAAACCAGCCCCTCCACCCCTATATATAGTGGGGAGGCGCATGGGAGCTATACACGAAGTTCTGGCACAGCCCTACCTCTCTTCCTACTCCTCCTCTCCCATGGTGCTTGGTGAAGCCCTGCTGGATTGCCACGCTCCTCCACCACCACCACGCCATTGTGCTGCTGTTGGATGGAGTCTTCCTCAACCTCTCCCTCTCTCCTTGCTGGATCAAGGCGTGGGAGACGTCATCGGGCTGTACGTGTGTTGAACACGGAGGTGCCGTCCGTTCGGCACTAGGATCATCGGTGATTTGAATCACGACGAGTACGACTCCATCAACCCCGTTCACTTGAACGCTTCCGCTTAGCGATCTACAAGGGTATGTAGATGCACTCTCTTTCTACTCGTTGCTGGTCTCTCCATAGATAGATCTTGGTGACACGTAGGAAAATTTTGAATTTCTGCTACGTTCCCCAACAGTGGCATCATGAGCTAGGTCTATTGCGTAGATTCTTTGCTCGAGTAGAACACAAAGTAGTTGTGGGCGTTGATGTTGTTCAATATGCTTACCATTACTAGTCCAATCTTGTTTCGACGGTATTGTGGGATGAAGTGGCCCGGACCGACCTTACACGTACTCTTACGTGAGACAGGTTCCACCGATTGACATGCACTTGGTGCATAAGGTGGCTAGCGGGTGCCAGTCTCTCCCACTTTAGTCGGAACGGATTCGATGAAAAGGGTCCTTATGAAGGGTAAATAGCAATTGGCATATCACGTTGTGGTCTTGCGTAGGTAAGAAACGTTCTTGCTAGAAACCCATAGCAGCCACGTAAAACATGCAACAACAATTAGAGGACGTCTAACTTGTTTTTGCAGGGTATGCTATGTGATGTGATATGGCCAAGAAGAATGTGATGAATGATATGTGATGTATGAGATTGATCATGTTCTTGTAATAGGATTCACGACTTGCATGTCGATGAGTATGACAACCGGCAGGAGCCATAG
>NC_041388.1:436227227-436334573 GCF_002162155.2 Triticum dicoccoides
ATTGTCTGAGCACAACAATCACTTGAATCGAGTGGGAGTTGATCCTCCAGATGAGATAGTGATGTTTCCCCAAAGTCATTGCCACCAAGCTGCTAGAGCTTCGTGATTAACTATAACATATCAGGGATAGATATGATGATCCTTTAAATATTCATGATGTTTGACACCGCGAAAGTAGAAATCAAGAAGGAGCATCAATTGTTGATGGTTGGTGAAACCACTAGTTTCAAGAAGGGCAAGGGAACAAAGGGATACTTCATGAAACGGCAATTCAGCTGCTGCTCTAGTGAAGAAACCCAAGGTTGAACCCAAACCCGAGACTAAGTGCTTCTGTAATAAGGGGAACAACCACTGGAGCAGCATTACCCTAGATACTTGGTAGATGAGAAGGCTGGCAAGGTCGATAGAAGTATATTGGATATACATTATGTTAATGTGTACTTTACTAGTACTCCTAGTAGCACCAGGGTATTGGATACCCGTTCGGTTGCTAAGTGTTAGTAACTCGAAATAAAAGCTACGGAATAAACGGAGACTAGCTAAAGGTGAGCTGACGATATATGTTGGAAGTGTTTCCAAGGTTGATATGATCAAGCATCGCACGCTCCCTCTACCACCGAGATTGGTGTTTGCGTTGAGCATAGACATGATTGGATTATGTCTATCGCAATACGGTTATTCATTTAAGGAGAATAATGGTTACTCTATTTTTGAATAATACCTTCAATGGTCTTGCACCTAAAGGAATGGTTTATTGAATCTCGGTCGTAGTGATACACATTTTCATGCCAAAAGATATAAGATAGTAATGATAGTACCACTTACTTGTGGCACTGCCATGTAAGTCACAATGGTATAAAACGCATGAAGAAGCTCCATGTTGATGGATCTTTGGACTCACTCGTTTTTGAAAAGTTTGAGACATGCGAACCATGTCTATTGGTGTATATGCATGAAGAAACTACATGCAAATGGATCGTTCGGACTCACTTGATTTTGAATCACTTGAGATATGCAAATCATACCACATGGGCAAGATGACTGAAAAGCCTCATTTTCAGTAAGATGGAACAAGATAGCAACTTGTTGGAAGTAACACATTTTGATGTGTGCAGTCGAATGAGTGCTGAGGCATGCAGTGAATATCATTATGTTCTTACTTCACAGATGATTCGAGTAAATGTTGAGTATATTTACTTGATGAAACACAAGTCTGAATTATTGAATGGTTCAAGTAATTTCAGAGTGAAGTAGCAGATCATTGTGACAAGAGGATAAAATGTCTATGATATGATCATAGAGATGAATATCTGAGTTACGAGTTTTGGCACACAATTAAGACATTGTGGAAATTGTTTCGCAATTAATACCGCCTGGAACACCATAATGTGATGGTGTGTCCGAACATCATAGTTGCACCCTATTGGATATGGTGCGTACCATGATGTCTCTTATCGAATTACCACTATCGTTCATGGGTTAGGCATTAGAGACAACCACATTCACTTTAAATAGGGCACCACGTAATTCCGATGAGATGACACCGTATGAATTATGGTTTAGAGAAACCTAAGTTGTCGTTTCTTAAAAGTTTGGGGCTGTGACACTTATATGAAAAAGTTTCAGGTTGATAAGCTCGAACCCAAAGCGGATAAAATGCATCTTCATAGGAAACCCAAAACAGTTGGGTATACCTCCTAATTCATATCCGAAAGCAATATGGATTGTTTCTAGAATCGGGTCCTTTCTCGAGGAAAAGTTTCTCTCGAAAGAATTGAGTGGGAGGATGGTGGAGACTTGATGAGGTTATTGAACCGTCTCTTCAACTAGTGTGTGACAGGGCACAGGGAGTTGTTCCTGTGGCACCTACACCAATTGAAGTGGAAGCTTATGATATTGATCATGAAACTTCGGATCAAGTCACTCCCAAACCTCGTAGGATGACAAGGATGCGTACTACTTCAGAGTGGTACATAATCCTGTCTTGAAGGTCATGTTGCTAGACAACAATGAACCTACAAGCTATGGAGAAGCGATGGTGGGCCTGGATTCCGATAAATGGCTTGAGGCCATAAAATCCGAGAGAGGATCCATGTATGAAAACAAAGTGTAGACTTTGGCAGAACGGCTCGATGGTCGTAAGGCTAATGAGTACAGATGGATTTCAAAAGGAAGACGGACAATGATGGTAAATGTCACCATTAAGAAAGCTCGACTTGTCGTTAAGATGTTTTCTGACAAGTTCAAGGAGTTGACTACGATGAGATTTTCTCACTCGTAGCGATGCTAAGAGTCTGTTGGAATTATATTAGCGATTACTGCATTATTTATGAAATCTTGCAGATAGGATCTCAAAACATTGTTTCCTCGACGATTTTAATGAGGAAAGGTTGTATGTGATACAACCGGAAGGTTTTGTCAATCCCGAAAGATGCTAATAAGTATGCAAAGCTCCAACAATCCTTCTAAGGACTGGAGTGAGCATCTCGGAGTTGGAATGTATGCTTTGATGATGATCAAAAATTTTTGGGTTTGTACAAAGTTTATGAGAAACTTGTATTTCCAAAGAAGTGAGTGGGAGCACTATAGAATTTCTGATGAGTATATGTTGTTGACATATTGTTGATCAGAAATGACGTAGAATTTCTGGAAAGCATATAGGGTTATTTTGAAAGTGTTTTTCAATGGAAAGCCTGGATTAAGCTACTTGAACATTGAGCATCAAGATCTATAAGGATAGATCAAAATGCTTAATAATACTTTCAAATGAGCACATACCTTGACATGATCTTGAAGGTGTTCAAGATGGACCAGTCAAAGAAGGAGTTCTTGCCTGAGTTGTAAGGTACGAAGTTAAGACTTAAAGCTCGACCACGGCAGAATAGAGAGAAAGGACGAAGGTCGTCCCCTATGCTTAAGACGTAGGCTCTTCAGTATGCTATGCTGTGTACCGCACCTGAAGTGTGCCTTGCCATGAGTCAGTCAAGGGGTACAAGAGTGATCCAAGAATGGCTCACAGGATAGCGGTCAAAGTTATCCTTAGTAACTAGTGGACTAAGGAATTTTCTCGATTATGGAGGTGGTAAAAGAGTTCGTTGTAAAGGTTACGACGATGCAAGCTTGACACCTATTCGGATAGCTCTGAGTAGAGAGACCGGATACATATAATGGAGCAATAATTTAGAATAGCTCCAAGTAGAACAGTTGTTTGGAATAGCTCCAAATAGAGCGTGGTAGCTGCATCTAGGAGATGACATAGAGATTTGTAAAGCACACACGGATCTGAAAGGTTCAGACCCGTTGACTAAAACCTCTCTCACAAGCAACATGATCAAACATAAAACTCATTGAGTGTTAATCACATAGTGATGTGAACTAGACTACTGACTCTAGTAAACTCTTGGGTATTAGTCACATGGCGATGTGACCTGTGAGTGTTAATCACATGGCGATGTGAACTAGATTATTGACTCTAGTGCAAGTAGGAGACTGTTGGAAATATGCCCTAGAGGCAATAATAAAAGTATTATTATTATATTTCCTTGTTCATGATAATTGTCTTTTATTCATGCTATAACTGTATTATCCGGAAATCGTAATATACGTGTGAATACATAGACCACAATATGTCCCTAGTGAGCCTCTAGTTGACTAGCTTGTTGTGATCAACAGATAGTCATGGTTTCCTGGCTATGGACATTGGATGTCGTTGATAACGGGATCACATCATTAGGAGAATGATGTGATGGACAAGACCCAATCCTAAGACTAGCACAAAAGATCGTGTAGTTCATTTGCTAGAGCTTTGCCAATGTCAAGTATCTCTTCCTTCGACCATGAGAGTGTGTAACTCCTGGATACCGTAGGAGTGCTTTGGGTGTATCAAACGTCACAACGTAACTGGGTGACTATAAAGGTGCACTACAGGTATCTCCGAAAGTATCTATTGTTTTATGCGGATCGAGACTGGGATTTGTCACTCCGTGTAAACGGAGAGGTATCTCTGGGCCCACTCGGTAGGACATCATCATATGCGCAATGTGACCAAGCAGTTGATCACGGGATGATGTGTTACGGAACGAGTAAAGTGACTTGCCGGTAACGAGATTGAACAAGGTATTGGATACCGACGATCGAATCTCGGGCAAGTAACATACAGATAGACAAAGGGAATTCAATACGGGATTGATTAAGTCCTTGACATCGTGGTTCATCCGATGAGATCATCTTGGAACATGTGGGATCCATCATGGGTATCCAGATCCCGTTGTTGGTTATTGACCGGAGAACGTCTCGGTCATGTCTACATGTCTCCCGAACCCGTAGGGTCTACACACTTAAGGTTCGATGACGCTAGGGTTATAAAGGAAGTTTGTATGTGGTTACCGAATGTTGTTCGGAGTCCCGGATGAGATCCCGGACATCACGAGGAGTTCCGGAATGGTCCGGAGGTAAAGATTTATATATGGGAAGTCCTATTTTGGCCACCGGAAAATGTTCGGGATTTTTCGGTATTGTACCGGGAAGGTTCTAGAATGTTCCGGAGTGGGGCCCACCTGCATGGGGGGACCCACATGGACGTGGGTAGTGGGGGCAAGGCCCCACACCCCTGGTCAAGGCGCACCAAGATCCCCCCTTAGAAGGAATAAGATCATATCCCGAAGGGATAAGATCAAGATCCCTAAAAAGGGGGGATAACAATGGTGGGGAAGGAAATAATGAGATTTCTTTCCTCCCACCTTGGCCAACGCCCCAATGGACTTGGAGGGCAAGAAACCAGCCCCTCCACCCCTATATATAGTGGGGAGGCGCATGGGAGCTATACACGAAGTTCTGGCACAGCCCTACCTTTCTTCCTACTCCTCCTCTCCCATGGTGCTTGGCGAAGCCCTGCTGGATTGCCACGCTCCTCCACCACCACCACGCCATTGTGCTGCTGTTGGATGGAGTCTTCCTCAACCTCTCCCTCTCTCCTTGCTGGATCAAGACGTGGGAGACGTCACCGGGCTGTACGTGTGTTGAACGCGGAGGTGCCGTCCGTTCGGCACTAGGATCATCGGTGATTTGAATCACGACGAGTACGACTCCATCAACCCCGTTCACTTGAACGCTTCCGCTTAGCGATCTACAAGGGTATGTAGATGCACTCTCTTTCTACTCGTTGCTGGTCTCTCCATAGATAGATCTTGGTGACACGTAGGAAAATTTTGAATTTCTGCTACGTTCCCCAACATAAAGATGCTGACAAGGTGTGCAAGCTCCAACACTCGATTTATGGGCTGGTGCAAGCATCTCGGAGTTGGAACATTCGTTTTGATGAGATGATCAAAGCGTTTGGGTTTACGCAGACTTATGGACAAGCCTGCATTTACAAGAAAGTGAGTGGGAGCTCTGTAGCATTTCTCATATTGTATGTGGATGACATACTGTTGATGGGAAATGATATAGAATTCTTGAAAAGCATAAAGGCCTAATTGAACAAGTGTTTTTCAATGAAGGACCTTGGAGAAGCTACTTATATATTAGGCATCAATGATTTATAGAGATAGTTTGAGACGCCTCATTGGTCTTTCACAGAGTACGTACCTTGACAAGATATTGAAGAAGTTCAAAATGGATCAGTCAAAGAAGGGGTTCTTGCCTGTATTGCAAGGTACGAGATTAAGCACGGCTCAATGCCCGACCACGGCAGAAGATAGAGAAAAGATGAGTGTCGTCCCCTATGCCTCGGCCATAGGGTCTATCATGTATGCTATGCTGTGTACCAGACCTGATGTAAACCTTGCCGTAAGTTTGGTAGGAAGGTACCAAAGTAATCCCAGCATGGAACACTGGACAGCGGTCAAAAATATCCTGAAGTACGTGAAAATGACTAAGGACATGTTTCTCGTGTATGGAGGTGACGAAGAGCTCGTCGTAAAGGGTTACGTCGATGCTAGCTTCGACACAGATCTGGATGACTCTAAGTCACAAACCAGATACGTGTATATTTTGAATGGTGGGGCAGTAAGCTGGTGCAGTTGCAAGCAAAGCGGTGTGGCGGGATCTACATGTGAAGCGGAGTACATGGCAGCCTGGGAGGTAGCACAAGAAGCAGTCTGGGTGAAGGAGTTCATTACCGACCTAGGAGTCATACCCAATGTGTCGGGCCCGATGACTCTCTTCTGTGACAACACTGGAGCTATTGCACTTGCCAAGGAGCCCATGTTTCATAGGAAGACCAGGCGTATCAAGCGTCGCTTCAACTCCATTCGTGAAAGTGTTTAAAATGGAGACATAGAGATTTGTAAAGTGTTGGGGAACGTTGCAGAAAACAAAAATTTTCCTACTCGTTTCACCAAGATCATCTAGGAGTTCATCTAGCAACGAGTGATCAGATGCATCTACATACCTTTGTAGATCGCGCACGGAAGCGTTCAAAAGAACGGTGATGATGTAGTCGTACTCGACGTGATCCAAATCACCGATGACCAGCGCCGAACGGACGGCACCTCCGCGTTCAACACACATACGGAACAGCCACGTCTCCTCTTCTTGATCCAGCAAGGGAGGGAGGAGAGGTTGAGGGAGATGGCACCAGCAGCAGCACGACGGCGTGGTGTTGATGGAGCTGCAGTACTCCGACAGAGCTTCGCTAAGCACTATGGAGGTGGAGGAGGTGTTGGGGAGGGAGAAGGAGGCAACCAAAGGCCAAGGCGTTCAGGTATGAAGTCCCTCCTCTCCCCCACTATATATAGGGGTGCCAAGGGGGGGTGGCCGGCCCTAGGAGATCCAATCTCCTAGGGGGTGCGGCGGCCAAGGGGGGTTTCCCTCCCCCCCAAGGCACCTAGGAGGTGCCTTACCCTCCTAGGACTCTTGCCCCCTTGAACCCTAGGCGCATGGGCCTATGTGGGGCTGGTGCCCTTGGCCCATTAGGCCAAGGCGCACCCCCTTACAGCCCATGTGGCCCCCCGGGGCAGGTGGACCCACCCGGTGGACCCCCGGGACCCTTCCGGTGGTCCCGGTACAATACCGATAACCCCGAAACTTGTCCCGATGCCCGAAACAGGACTTCCCATATATAAATCTTTACCTCCGGACCATTCCGGAACTCCTCGTGACATCCGGGATCTCATCCGGGACTCCGAACAACATTCGGGTTACTGCATATACATATCCCTACAACCCTAGCGTAACCGAACCTTAAGTGTGTAGACCCTACGGGTTCGGGAGACAAGCAGACATGACCGAGACGACTCTCCGGTCAATAACCAACAGCGGGATCTGGATACCCATGTTGGCTCCCACATGCTCCACGATGATCTCATCGGATGAACCACGATGTCGAGGATTCAATCAACCCCGTACGCTATTCCCTTTGTCTATCGATATGTTACTTGCCCGAGATTCGATCGTCGGTATCCCAATACCTCGTTCAATCTCGTTACCGACAAGTCACTTTACTCGTACCGTAATGCATGATCCCGTGACCAGACACTTGGTCACTCTGAGCTCATTATGATGATGCATTACCGAGTGGGCCCAGTGATACCTCTCCGTCATACGGAGTGACAAATCCCAGTCTTGATCCATGTCACCCAACAGACACTTTTGGAGATGCCCGTAGTCTACCTTTATAGTCACCCAGTTACGTTGTGACGTTTGGCATACCCAAAGCACTCCTACGGTATCCGGGAGTTACACGATCTCATGGTCTAAGGAAAAGATACTTGACATTGGAAAACTCTAGCAAACGAACTATACGATCTTGTGCTATGTTTAGGATTGGGTCTTGTCCATCACATCATTCTCCTAATGATGTGATCTCGTTATCAATGACATCCAGTGTCCATAGTCAGGAAACCATGACTATCTGTTGATCAACGAGCTAGTCAACTAGAGGCTCACTAGGGACATGTTGATGTCTGTTATTCACACATGTATTACGATTTCCGGATAACACAATTATAGCATGAATAAAGACAATTATCATGAACAAGGAAATATAATAATGCTTTTATTATTGCCTCTAGGGCATATTTCCAACAGTCTCCCACTTGCACTAGAGTCAATAATCTAGTTACATTGTGATGAATCGAACACCCATGGAATTCTGGTGTTGATCATGTTTTGCTCTAGGGAGAGGTTTAGTCAACGGATCTGCTATATTCAGGTCCGTATGTACTTTACAAATCTCTATGTCTCCATCTTGAACATTTTCACGAATAGAGTTGAAGCGACGCTTGATGTGCCTTGTCTTCTTGTGAAACCTGGGCTCCTTGGCAAGTGCAATAGCTCCAGTGTTGTCACAGAAGAGCTTGATCGGCCCCGACGCATTGGGTATGACTCCTAGGTCGGTGATGAACTCCTTCACCCATATTGCTTCATGTGCTGCCTCCGAGGCTGCCATGTACTCCGCTTCACATGTAGATCCCGCCACAACGCTTTGCTTGCAACTGCACCAGCTTACTGCCCCACCATTCAAAATATACACGTATCCGGTTTGTGACTTAGAGTCATCCAGATCTGTGTCGAAGCTAGCGTCGACGTAACCCTTTACGACGAGCTCTTCGTCACCTCCATAAACGAGAAACATTTCCTTAGTCCTTTTCAGGTACTTCAGGATATTCTTGACCGCTGTCCAGTGTTCCTTGCCGGGATTACTTTGGTACCTTCCTACCAAACTGACGGCAAGGTTAACATCAGGTCTGGTACACAGCATGGCATACATAATAGAACCTATGGCTGAGGCATAGGGGATGACGCTCATCTCTTCTATATCTTCTGCCGTGGTCGGACATTGAGCTGAGCTCAATTTCACACCTTGTAACACAGGCAAGAACCCTTCCTTGGATTGATCCATATTGAACTTCTTCAATATCTTATCAAGGTATGTGCTTTGTGAAAGACCTATGAGGCGTCTCGATCTATCTCTATAGATTTTGATGCCTAATATATAAGCAGCTTCTCCAAGGTCCTTCATTGAAAAACTTTTATTCAAGTAGGCCTTGATGCTGTCCAAGAGTTCTATATCATTTCCCATCAAAAGTATGTCATCTACATATAATATGAGAAATGCTACAGAGCTCCCACTCACTTTCTTGTAAACGCAGGCTTCTCCATAAGTCTGTGTAAACCCAAACGCTTTGATCATCTCATCAAAGCGAATGTTCCAACTCCGAGATGCTTGCACCAGCCCATAAATCGAGCGTTGGAGCTTGCACACTTTGTCAGCATTCTTAGGATCGACAAAACCTTCCGGCTGCATCATATACAATTCTTCCTTAAGGAAACCATTAAGGGATGCCGTTTTGACGTCCATTTGCCATATTTCGCAATCATAGAATGCGGCAATTGCTAACATGATTCGGACGGACTTCAGCTTCGCTACCGGTGAGAAAGTCTCATCGTAGCCAACCCCTTGAACTTGTCGATAACCCTTAGCGACAAGCCGAGCTTTATAGATGGTCACATTACCATCCGCGTCTGTCTTCTTCTTAAAGATCCATTTATTTTCTATGGCTCGCCGTTCAACGGGCAAGTCAGTCAAAGTCCATACTTCGTTCTCATACATGGATCCTATCTCGGATTTCATGGCTTCTAGCCATTTGTCGGAATCCGGTCCCGCCATCGCTTCTTCATAGTTCGAAGGTTCACCGTTGTCCAACAACATGATTTCCAAGACAGGGTTGCCGTACCACTCTGGTGCGGAACGTGTCCTTGTGGACCTTCGAATTTCAGTAGGAGCTTGATCAGAAGTATCTTGATCATTATCATTAACTTCCTCTCTAGTCGGTGCTGGCACCTCAGGAACATTTTCTTGAGTTGCGCCATTTTCCGGTTCAAGAGGCAATACTTCATCAAGCTCTACTTTCCTCCCACTTACTTCTTTCGAGAGAAACTCTTTCTCCAGAAAGGACCCATTCTTGGCAACAAAGATCTTGCCTTCGGATCTAAGGTAGAAGGTGTACCCAATAGTTTCTTTTGGGTACCCTATGAAGACGCATTTTTCCGATTTGGGTTCGAGCTTTTCAGGTTGAAGTTTCTTGACATAAGCATCGCATCCCCAAACTTTTAGAAACGACAGCTTAGGTTTCTTCCCAAACCATAATTCATACGGTGTCGTCTCAACGGATTTCGACGGAGCCCTATTTAAAGTGAATGCGGCAGTCTCTAAAGCATAGCCCAAAAAGAAAGCGGTAAATCGGTAAGAGACATCATAGATCGCACCATATCTAACAGAGTGCGATTACGACGTTCGGACACACCATTACGCTGAGGTGTTCCAGGCGGCGTGAGTTGTGAAACTATTCCACATTTTCTTAAGTGCGTGCCAAACTCGTGACTCAAGTATTCTCCTCCACGATCTGATCGCAGAAACTTGATTTTCCTGTCACGTTGATTTTCAACCTCACTCTGAAATTCCTTGAACTTTTCAAAGGTTTCAGACTTGTGTTTCATTAAGTAGATATACCCATACCTACTTAAATCATCAGTGAGGGTGAGAACATAACGATAGCCACCGCGAGCCTCAACACTCATTGGACCGCACACATCGGTATGTATGATTTCCAATAAGTCGGTTGCTCGCTCCATTGTTCCTGAGAACGGAGTCTTGGTCATTTTACCCATAAGGCATGGTTCGCACGTGTCAAATGATTCATAATCAAGAGACTCTAAAAGTCCATCAGCATGGAGCTTCTTCATGCGTTTGACACCTATGTGACCAAGGCGGCAGTGCCACAAGTATGTGGGACTATCATTATCAATTTTACTTCTTTTGGTACTCACATTATGAATATGTGTAGCATCACGTTCGAGATTCATAAAGAATAAACCATTCACCATAGGAGCATGACCATAAAACACATCTCTCATAAAAATGGAACAACCATTATTCTCAGATTTAAAAGAGTAGCCATCTCGAATTAAACGAGATCCCGATACAATGTTCATGCTCAAAGCTGGCACTAAATAACAATTATTAAGGTTTAAAACTAATCCCGAAGGGAGATGCAGAGGTAGCGTGCCGACGGCGATCACATTGACCTTGGAACCATTCCCGACGCGCATCGTCACCTCGTCCTTTGCCAGTTTCCGCTTATTCCGCAGCCCCTGCTTTGAGTTACAAATGTGAGCAACTGCACCGGTATCAAATACCCAGGAGCCACTACGGGCACTAGTAAGGTACACATCAATTACATGTATATCACATATACCTTTGGTTTTGCCGGCCTTCTTATCCGCTAAGTACTTAGGGCAGTTCCGCTTCCAGTGACCGCTTCCCTTGCAATAAAAGCACTCAGTCTCGAGCTTGGGTCCATTCTTTGGCTTCTTCCCGGCAGCTTGCTTGCCGGGCGCGGCAACCTCCTTGCCGTCCTTCTTGAAGCTCTTTTTACCCTTGCCTTTCTTGAACTTAGTGGTTTTATTGATCATCAACACTTGATGTTCCTTCCTGACTTCTACCTCTGCTGATTTTAGCATAGCAAATACTTCAGGAATGGTCTTTTCCATCCCCTGCATATTGAAGTTCATCACAAAGCTCTTGTAGCTTGGTGGAAGCGACTGGAGGATTCTGTCAATGACCGCATCATCCGGGAGATTAACTCCCAGCTGAGTCAAGCGGTTATGCAACCCAGACATAGTGAGTATGTGCTCACTGACAGAACTGTTTTCCTCCATCTTACAGCTGAAGAATTTGTCGGAGACTTCATATCTCTCGACCCGGGCATGAGCTTGGAAAACCATTTTCAGCTTTTCGAACATCTCATATGCTCCATGTCTCTCAAAACGCTTTTGGAGCCCCGGCTCTAGGCTGTAAAGCATGCCGCACTGAACGAGGGAGTAGTCATCGAAACGTGCCTGCCAAGCGTTCATAACATCTTGTTCTGCAGGGAGAACGGGTGCGTCACCAAGTGGTGCTTGTAGGACATAATCTTTCTTGGCAGCTATGAGGATGATCCTCAGGTTCCGGACCCAGTCCGTATAGTTGCTGCCATCGTCTTTCAGCTTAGTTTTCTCTAGGAACGCGTTGAAGTTGAGGACTACGTTGGCCATTTGATCTACAAGACATATTGCAAAGATTTTAGACTAAGTTCATGATAATTAAGTTCAACTAATCAAATTATTAGTGAACTCCCACTTAGATTAGACATCCCTCTAGTCATCTAAGTATTACATGATCCGAGTTAAACTAGACCGTGTCCGATCATCACGTGAGACGGACTAGTCAACATCGGTGAACATCTTCATGTTGATCGTATCTTCTATACGACTCATGCTCGACCTTTCGGTCTTCTATGTTCCGAGGCCATGTCTGTACATGCTAGGCTCGTCAAGTCAACCTAAGTGTTTGCATGTGTAAATCTGTCTTACACCCGTTGTATGTGAACGTCTGAATAAAACACCCGATCATCACGTGGTGTTTTGAAACAGCGAACTGTCGCAACGGTGCACAGTTAGGGGGAACACTTCTTGAAATTATTGTGAGGGATCATCTTATTTACTACCGTCGTTCTAAGTAAACAAGATGCAAAACATGATAAACATCACATGCAATCAAATAATAAACGTGACATGATATGGCCAATATCACATAGCTCCTTTGATCTCCATCTTGGGGCTCCATGATCATCTTATCACCGGCTTGACACCATGATCTCCATCATCGTGTCTCCATGAAGTTGCTCGCCAACTATTACTTCTACTACTATGGCTAACGCATTTAGCAATAAAGTAAAGTAATTTACATGGCGTTTCTTGATGACACGCAGGTCATATAAAAGAATAAAGACAACTCCTATGGCTCCTGCCGGTTGTCATACTCATCGACATGCAAGTCGTGAATCCTATTACAATAGCATGAACATCTCATACATCACATATAGATCATTCATCATTCATCACAACTTTGGCCATATCATATCACAAACCACTTGCTGCAAAAACAAGTTAGACGTCCTCTAATTGTTGTTGCAAGTTTTACGTGGCTGAATTAGGGTTCTAGCAAGAACGTTTTCTTACCTACGTTAAAGCCACAACGTGATTTGTCAACTTCTATTTACCCTTCATAAGGACCCTGTTCATCGATTCCGCTCCAACTAAAGTGGGAGAGACAGACACCCGCCAGCCACCTTATGCAACTAGTGCATGTTAGTCGGTGGAACCGGTCTCACGTAAGCGTACGTGTAAGGTTGGTCCGGGCCGCTTCATCCCACAATACCGCTGAAGCAACAAAGGACTAGTAACGGCAAGAAAGTTGACAAATCTACGCCCACAACAAATTGTGTTCTACTCGCGCAAGAAGAACTACGCATAGACCTAGCTCATGATGCCACTGTTGGGGAACGTTGCAGAAAACAAAAAATTTCCTACTCGTTTCACCAAGATCATCTAGGAGTTCATCTAGCAACGAGTGATTAGATGCATCTACATACCTTTGTAGATCGCGAGCGGAAGCGTTCAAAAGAACGGTGATGATGTAGTCGTACTCGACGTGATCCAAATCACCGATGACCAGCGCCGAACGGACGGCACCTCCGCGTTCAACACACGTACGGAACAGCCACGTCTCCTCCTTCTTGATCCAGCAAGGGAGGGAGGAGAGGTTGAGGGAGATGGCACCAGCAGCAGCACGACGACGTGGTGTTGATGGAGCTGCAGTACTCCGGCAGAGCTTCGCTAAGCACTATGGAGGTTGAGGAGGTGTTGGGGAGGGAGAAGGAGGCAACCAAAGGCCGAGGCGTTCAGGTATGAAGTCCCTCCTCTCCCCCACTATATATAGGGGTGCCAAGGGGGGGTGGCCGGCCCTAGGAGATCCAATCTCCTAGGGGGTGCGGCAGCCAAGGGGGGGTTTCCCTCCCCCCCAAGGCACCTAGGAGGTGCCTTACCCTCCTAGGACTCTTGCCC
The DNA here is from genome assembly GCF_002162155.2 of Triticum dicoccoides. Classification (NCBI taxonomy): domain Eukaryota; kingdom Viridiplantae; phylum Streptophyta; class Magnoliopsida; order Poales; family Poaceae; genus Triticum; species Triticum dicoccoides. The sequence continues at coordinate 436,241,115 of NC_041388.1, forward strand.
CCTTGAACCCTAGGCGCATGGGCCTATGTGGGGCTGGTGCCCTTGGCCCATTAGGCCAAGGCGCACCCCCTTACAGCCCATGTGGCCCCCCCGGGACAGGTGGACCCACCCGGTGGACCCCCGGGACCCTTCCGGTGGTCCCGGTACAATACCGATAACCCCGAAACTTGTCCCGATGTCCGAAACAGGACTTCCCATATATAAATCTTTACCTCTGGACCATTCCGGAACTCCTCGTGACGTCCGGGATCTCATCCGGGACTCCGAACAACATTCGGGTTACTGCATATACATATCCCTACAACCCTAGCGTAACCGAACCTTAAGTGTGTAGACCCTACGGGTTCGGGAGACAAGCAGACATGACCGAGACGACTCTTCGGTCAATAACCAACAGCGGGATCTGGATACCCATGTTGGCTCCCACATGCTCCACGATGATCTCATCGGATGAACCACGATGTCGAGGATTCAATCAACCCCGTACGCTATTCCCTTTGTCTATCGATATGTTACTTGCCCGAGATTCGATCGTCGGTATCCCAATACCTCGTTCAATCTCGTTACCGGCAAGTCACTTTACTCGTACCGTAATGCATGATCCCATGACCAGACACTTGGTCACTCTGAGCTCATTATGATGATGCATTACCGAGTGGGCCCAGTGATACCTCTCCGTCATACGGAGTGACAAATCCCAGTCTTGATCCATGTCACCCAACAGACACTTTCGGAGATACCCGTAGTCTACCTTTATAGTCACCCAGTTATGTTGTGACGTTTGGCATACCCAAAGCACTCCTACAGTATCCGGGAGTTACACGATCTCATGGTCTAAGGAAGAGATACTTGACATTAGAAAACTCTAGCAAACGAACTATACGATCTTGTGCTATGTTTAGGATTGGGTCTTGTCCATCACATCATTCTCCTAATGATGTGATCTCGTTATCAATGACATCCAGTGTCCATAGTCAGGAAATCATGACTATCTGTTGATCAACGAGCTAGTCAACTAGAGGCTCACTAGGGACATGTTGATGTCTATTATTCACACATGTATTACGATTTCCAGATAACACAATTATAGCATGAATAAAGACAATTATCATGAACAAGGAAATATAATAATAATGCTTTTATTATTGCCTCTAGGGCATATTTCCAACATAAAGTACATACAGACCTGTATGTGGCAGATCCGTTGACTAAACCTCTCCCTAGAGCAAAACATGATCAACACCGGAACTGCATGGGTGTTCGATTCATCACAATGTAACTAGATTATTGACTCTAGTGCAAGTGGGAGACTGTTGGAAATATGCCCTAGAGGCAATAATAAAATGGTTATTATTATATTTCTTTGTTCATGATAATTGTCTATTGTTCATGCTATAATTGTGTTATCCAGAAATCGTAATACATGTGTGAATACATAGACCACAACACGTCCCTAGTGAGCCTCTAGTTGACTAGCTCGTTGATCAAAGGATAGTCATGGTTTCCTGACTATGGACATTGGATGTCATTGATAACGGGATCACATCATTAGGAGAATGATGTGATGGACAAGACCCAATCCTAAGCATAGCTCAAAGATCGTGTAGTTCGTTTGCTGTAGCTTTTCTGAATGTCAAGTATCATTTCCTTAGACCATGAGATTGTGCAACTCCCGGATACCATAGGAGTGCCTTCTGTGTGCCAAACGTCACAACGTAACTGGGTGACTATAAAGGTACATTACAGGTATCTCCGAAAGTGTCTGTTGGGTTGGCACGAATCGAGACTGGGATTTGTCACTCCGTATGACGGAGAGGTATCTCTGGGCCCACTCGGTAATGCATCATCATAATGAGCTCAATGTGAACAAGTGGTTGATCACGGGATCATGCATTACGGCACGAGTAAAGTGACTTGCCGGTAACGAGATTGAACTAGGTATTGGGATACCGACGATCGAGTCTCGGGTAAGTAATGTACCGATTGACAAAGGGAATTGTATACGGATTGATTGAATCCTCAATATCGTGGTTCATCCGATGAGATCATCGTGGAGCATGTGGGAGCCAACATGGGTATCCAGATCCCGCTGTTGGTTATTGACCGGAGAGGCGTCTCGGTCATGTCTGCATGTCTCTCGAACCCGTAGGGTCTACACACTTAAGGTTCGGTGACGCTAGGGTTGTAGAGATATTAGCATACGGTAACCCGAAAGTTGTTCGGAGTCCCGGATGAGATCCCGGACGTCACGAGGAGTTCCGGAATGGTCCGGAGGTGAAGATTTATATATAGGAAGTCAAGTTTCGGCCATCAGGAAAGTTTCGGGGGGGTAATTGGTATTGTACCGGGACCACCAGAAGGGTCCCGGGGGTCCACCGGGTGGGGCCACCTATCCCGGAGGGCCCCATGGGCTGAAGTGGAAGGGGAACCAGCCCCTAGTGGGCTGGTGCGCCCCCCCTTGGGCCTCTCCCTGCGCCTAGGGTTGGAAACCCTAGGGGTGGGGGCGCCACCCTTGCCTTTGGGGGCAAGGCACCCCCTTGGCTGTCGCCCCCCTAGGAGATTGGATCTCCTAGGGCCGGCGCCCCCCCTAGGCACCCTATATATAGTGGGAGGGGGAGGGAGGGCAACCGCACCCAAGCCCCTGGCCTCTCCCTCTCCCTCCCGTGACACTCCTTCGTCTCCCTGCGCTTGGCGAAGCCCTGCCGAGATCACCGTTGCTTCCACCACCACGCCGTCGTGTTGCTGGATCTTCATCAACCTCTCCTTCCCCCTTGCTGGATCAAGTTGGAGGAGACGTCTTCCCAACCGTAGTGTGTTGAACGCGGAGGTATCGTCCGTTCGGCACTTGGTCATCGGTGATTTGGATCACGTCGAGTATGACTCCATCAACCCCGTTCTCTTGAACGCTTCCGCGCGCAATCTACAAGGGTATGTAGATGCACTCCTCTCTCCCTCGTTGCTAGATGACTCCATAGATTGATCTTGGTGATGTGTAGAAAATTTTAAAATTTTGCTACGTTCCCCAACACAAAATCAGCAGCAGCTACAGATTGTTGGTGCCATGAACACAAGTCCAATTGCAGAACCTGAGATTGAGCACGAAGCAAGCAAAGAATCTGAAAATATAGAGGAAGAGAATGACTCTGAAGATGCAGTTTACGATGTTCAGCTGCTTGAACCTGATCCTGGGAAGAGGATTGCTATTGTAGATTATGATGTTAATGACCAGAACAGGATTAGAAGAGGATACATTGCAAAAGGGGCTTGTCGACCAAAAAAGTATGCTTTTCCACAACACCCTGTTGGAGGTATGCGTCGATTTGTAGCTAAATGGTTCAAGTCTTATAAATGGCTTGAGTATAGTAAAGAACTAGATGCTGCTTTCTGCTTTGTATGTTATCTTTTCAAGGATAATTCACATGTTGGTGGGGATTGCTTTGTGAATGGAGGATTTAGAAATTGGAATCACAAGGCTAGTTTTGGTAAACATGTTGGTGGGATCAATAGTGCACACAACAAAGCACAAGAGAAATACAATTTCTTCATTGCACCCAAAACAACAATCGTAGAATCATTTTCTTCAACCACCAAACAAGACAAGGTTCTATATATAGCTCGCTTGACATATTCTCTTAAATGCCTGAGGTTTCTTTTGGGTCAAGGGTTAGCTTTTCGTGGACATGATTAAAGAGAAGTTTCACTTAATAAAGGTAATTTCCTTGAGCTTCTACATTGGCTAGCAGAGAATTTTGAAGAAGTGAATAAGGTGGTTCTTAAGAATGCTCCAAAGAACAACAAAATGATAGCTCATGAAATACAAACAGACCTCATCAACTCTTGTGCCAAAGAAACTACTAGGCTTATGATGGAAGAGCTAGGTGATAGTTGTTTCTCAATACTTGCCGATGAATCAAGTGATGTGTATCTACAAGAACAATTGGCTCTTTTTCTGCGTTATGTTGATAAAATCGGAAGGGTGGTTGAGAGGTTTCTTGGTATTTTACATGTTGCAGACACCACATCTTTGACACTCAAAACAGCAATTGAGAGTTTGCTTATGGAACATGGTTTGACCTTCTCTAGAGTACGTGGGCAAGGGTACGATGGTGCTAGCAACATGAAGGGTCATGTAAATGGTATAAAGAAACTAATTATGGATGAGTCCCCTTCTGCCTATTATGTGCATTGTTTTGCTCATGAACTTCAGTTATCTCTAGTTGTCGTTGCTAAGGAGAACCGTGATTGTGTTTTGTTCTTTCAACAACTTGCTAATCTATTGAATGTTCTTGGGATGTCTTGTAAGAAGATTAGAATGCTTCGTGTGGCTCAAGCTGAACGGATCATTAAAGCATTGGAATTGGAGGAAATTGAAACTGGGAAAGGCATGAATCAAGAGATGGGTTTGAGTAGGCCGGGTGACACTCGTTGGGGATCTCACCACAAAACTATTATGCATATTCTCCGCATGTATCCTTCAGTCCGGCTAGTTCTCAACAAGTTAGTAAGAGACCCAACTCAAAGCAACGAGGCTATGCTTGCTGAAACTATGTTGACATATTTTGAGTCATTTGACTTTGTTTTCATGGCACACTTGTTGCAAACCATATTTGGGCACACCAATGACTTAAGTCGTGCTTTGCAAAAGAAAGATCAAGACATTGTTAATGTTGTTGAACTCATTCATTTGACAAAGATTCAATTGCAATTGTTGAGAGATGATGGTGGATGGGAAACTTTCCTTGAAGAGGTCACTTCTTATTGTGTCAAGCATAAAGTCAAAGTTCCTCAAATGGGTGGTAAGTGCAAGCCACCTGGAAGACCCTCAAGATTCTACAAAAATCTCACGAATCTCCATCGCTTCCATGTTGAGATGTTTTTGGGTCTTATTGATAGGCAACTTCGAGAGCTTGGAGGTAGATTTGATGAGGTAAACACTGAATTACTTCATTACATGGGATCATTCAGTCCGGTAAATTCTTTTGCTACTTATCATAAGGAAAACTTGGTTAAGCTTGCACATCTTTATCCTTTGGATTTCACGGAGGAAGATCTGATGCATATTCCTTATCAACTTACACACTTCATTACTGATATGCGTAGAGATGAGAGGTTTAGAAAGGTCAAAAACATAGTCGACCTTTCTATTATGCTTGTCGAGACAAACAAGAGTGTCACTTATAACCTTGTTTACAAGCTTCTCAAATTGGTTCTAATCCTACCAGTAGCAACAGCTAGTGTTGAGAGAGTGTTCTCTTCAATGACTTATGTGAAAAACAAGCTACGGAATAAAATGGGGAATCAACTCTTGAATGATTGCTTGGTTACATTTATTGAGAGGGAATTCTTTTTTGAAGTGAAGGATGATGTTGTCATTTCTCGCTTTCAAGCCATGACAAAGCGTATGGTCGAGTTCTAATTTTCTTATCTATTTTGTAATTTCCTTAATCTGTATTGTTGTTGCTGTGAACGAATTGGCTCCTCTGTTAAGGCGGATCCAGAATTGACTCATCTGTTGTCTTTTAGTTGCTTGCTTCTGCTTTTATTGATACAGATGTTGTTGCTACTGAACAATTTGTATTGCTGTGAACGAATTGGCTCCTCTGTTAGCGTGATTTTTTTTTTGAACACCCAATTTTAAATTCCTGGATCCGCCACTGGGACTAGCGCACTAGAACAGCAACCACCGCTGATTAAGAGAAGTATAGATCGGAAGGATTCTACTTGCAGGTACACAGGCAGACGAACGAAGAATGGATTCAAGCGGATCCACCGAAGACAAACACCGACCGAATTCCACGAGGATCCGCCGGAGACACACCTCCACACGCCCTCCAACGAGGCTAGATGTACCGTCGGGACAGAGGGCGGGCGGGGAGAACATTATTCCATCTTCAAAGAGCCTCCACGACCTCGCATTCTACGCACCTAAGAACAGAGCTGGAGCCCTCCCGCCGGTAATGACCGAGATCCACCACATATCCATAGCCTAAGGCCACAACAGACGAATACACCTGCGGCGGGGCCGGCGGGAGGCGTGCATCCCTAGCCGCCTTTGACTCGCTAGAGCTCAGCCAAGGGGTACACGCTGAACGACTTGGTTAACTCAGACCCAGACTTACCCCTCTTGTTTCAGATGGCCGTGACCGGGATAATTGAGTTAATCACATAAAATTATCATATCTGCGTAAAAAATAACCAAAAACCATCACAATTCGTTTAGGTAATGAAGAACCACCCATGACTCTAAAACATTGATGGCCCCATAACTGCCGATTGATGCGATTTATGACAGGAGGTCTCAACTGTCAGGCTGAGTTGGCAAAAGAAGTATACAGACACGTTAACTATTTTCTTTCTTTTAGGAGGTAACCCCCATAGATGGGGCACCTCTCGGGTGCACGATGACCCAAGTATGTGATGCATGGCACACGATAGAAGCCTAGGAAGTGGCGCCCAGAGGCACATGAGGGATACAGGCATGGAGGTTGTCGGTATGGGGAGACTGGTGCTTTTTGTTTGTTTTGCATTTTGTGTCTGATTTTTTCTATTGGGGTTAACAAATATTTCTCTCTCTAATACTTCCTTGGGTTTCTCACACAACGTGTGAGTACAAATGCATTAAGTAGATAGCCCGCAAAAAAAGTGCATTAAGTAGATAGTACGTGTTGAACACATAGGGAGTATACCATCGGAAGTACAGGTTGTGTGATGCGGGTAGTTCAGGTTGCACTCCACTAGGAGTACAAATTACAACCCCGAGAAGTACATTACCACATAGGGAGTAGAAGTATGTTACACGTGAAGTACAAGTTTGTGGCATGGGGAGTACAAGTCTAAATATAGTTAAGAAAAAGGGTTTCCCTGCTTTGTATTACAAAGTAACCATCCGATACAACCAACGATAGAAGCTAGGGCGGAAGCAACATAATCACGCCCAAAAGAAATGAAAGAGAAAAAGAAAAGAAACAAATGCCGATAACAGCAGCTCGACAAAAATGACAAAGCCTCATGACCGCTGCGTTCACCGGAGATCGCCCACCAAGCTCCGAGACTCCGAAGTGGCAATACCAATCAACACCTCCAAGAAGGAACGCGACAATGACGACGCTGCTGCCAAGGGTTTCCGCCGGTACACGGCGATGAGAGAGGAAGGGTAGCCCCGATGCCCTCCAGGAAGGTCCTGCGGCACCCTCAGGCGCCACCGCGTCGGTGTCGGCCAAGCCAACAGGGATTTCTCCCAATCCCAGCCTCTACCTCAGGCACTTCGGAGCTCGCCACCAAACCGACCACCACCCAGCGCCAACACGGACACGAAGCTTCCCACGCTGTCTCATCACAGCACCGCGAAGATGGTCTTCACAACAAAGAAGAGGAGCCGGGACTAGTGCAGCGGCACCGTCGGCATACAGGAGGGCCCCACCTCCACCATCCACGATGGTAGCCGACCGGATGCCATAGCAGGAGCCTACCGGGCCCGTGGCCCCACAGGCCTGGCCGGGCCCTCAGAGGCCAGGACAGCTCCCGCCTCCGCGCAGCAGCTGGCATGCCGTCATCGACGTTGTCGCAGTCCAAGCCGCACCTCTGCCTCCCAATACAGAGGGCATCATGGTCACGCCGGAGCCGACCCGCAAGGACCCAAAAGGGACCCTACGGCCCCAGATCTGGATCGGGGACACGCCACCGGCCGACCAGCACCACCGGACCGCCCCACCAGCAAGAAGCGGCACCACCACGGCGAGCGCTGCCGGCCTCCGCACCATGACGCCGGACCGCCACGGCCGAGCATCACCGCCGCCTCCCCCACCCCGGGAAGGAGGAGCGCGCACGGATAAGGGATGACCCGCCACCGCCGACACCACCCGGCCAGATCCGCGGGCGACCGCAGGCGGCGGCGGGGGAAGGGACGAAGAGGGGCGGACATGGTGGAAGGGGGTCGCACACCGTCCCGGCCGCCTCCCGGGGAGACGACGGAGGCGGCGGGACGATAAGGAGGGAAGAGAGGGGGCGGGGAGCCCGCGCTGGGCGGGCGGTGGCGGCGGGAGCAGGGGAGGGAGAAAGGGGAGCTGGGCACAGCGCCGGGCGAGCGGCGGCGGGAGCGGGGGAGCGGGAGCAGGGGAGAGGGGCGCCACACCGGGCGGGCGGGCGGTGGCGGGGGGGGTGTAGGATCGAAAGTATGTCTAGAAGGGGGGTGATTAGACTACTTGACCAATTAAAAATCTATCCTTTTCCCAATTTTAGTCTTTGGCAGATTTTAGTTATCTTAGCACAAGTCAAGCAATCTTAACACAATTCAAGCAAGCATGCAAAGAGTCTATGAGCAGCGGAAAGTAAAGCATGCAACTTGCAAGAATGTAAAAGGAAGGGTTTGGAGAATTCAAACGCAATTGAAGACACGGATGTTTTTGTCGTGGTTCCGATAGGTGGTGCTATCATACATCCACGTTGATGGAGACTTCAACCCACGAAGGGTAACGATTGCGTGAGTCCACGGAGGGCTCCACCCACGAAGGGTCCACGAAGAAGCAACCTTGTCTATCCCATCATGGCCATCGCCCACGAAGGACTTGCCTCACTAGCTGTAGATCTTCACGAAGTAGGCGATCTCCTTTCCCTTACAAACTGCTTGGTTCAACTCCACAATCTTGTCGGAGGCTCCCAAGTGACACCTAGCCAATCTAGGAGACACCACTCTCCAAGAAGTAACAATGGTGTGTTGATGATGAACTCCTTGCTCTTGTGCTTCAAATGATAGTCTCCCCAACACTCAACTTTCTCTCATAGGATATGGATTCGGTGGAAAGAATATTTGAGTGGAAAGCAACTTGAGGAAGGCTAGAGATCAAGATTCATATGGTGGGAATGGAATATCTTGGCCTCAACACATGAGTAGGTGGTTCTCTCTCAGAAAATGTGTATTGGAAGTGTAGGTATGTTCCGATGGCTCTCTCCACGAATGAAGAGTGAGTGGAGGGGTATATATAGCCTCCACACAAAAACTAATCGTTACACCACAATTTCCCAATCTCGGTGAGACCGAATTGAGAAACTCGGTCGAACCGATTTTGCAAACCTAGTGACTGTTAGGATTTTCGGTGGGACTGAGATGCAACTCGGTAGGACCGATATGGTTAGGGTTAGGGCATAATGTAATCTCGGTGTGACCGCTTACACAAACTCGGTGGGACCGATTTTGGTAATAAGCTAACCAGAGAGTTGGTCAGGTAAACTCGGTGGGACCGATTTGCTCATTTCGGTGGGACCGAAATGTTACAGAAGGGAAACAGAGAGTTTACATTGCAATCTCGGTGGGACCGGTCACTCATCTCGGTAGTACCGAAACGTTACGAAGGAAAACAGAGAGATTACAACCCCATCTCGGTGTGACCGAGATCCCTATCGGTGAGACCGATTTGTCTAGGGTTTGTGGAAGTGGCTATGACATCTGAACTCGGTGGCGCAGGATAGAAAGAATCGGTGGGGCCGAGTTTGACTTTTAGTTTAGGTCATATATGGATGTGGGAAGGTAGTTGATGTTTTTGGAGCATATCACTAAGCACTATGAAGCAAGAACCTCATCAAGCAACACCTCATCCCTCCTTGATAGTATTGGCTTTTCCTAAAGACTCAATGTGATCTTGGATCACTAAAATATAAAATGTAGAGTCTTGAGCTTTGATCTTGAGCCAATCTTTTTGTCCTTAGTATTTTGAGGGGTCCACTTTCCTCATTCATGCCATGCCATTCATTGAGTTTTTCCTGAAATATTAATCTTGGAATAATGTTAACTCAATGAGCTATATGTTGTTAGGAATTACCAAAACCACTCAGGGATAGTTGCACCTTCAGGGGACCCTAGCAGGGGCGGGGATGTGATACTGGTCTAAATATAGTTGAGAGTATAAGTTAAGCCTGAGAAAAATATATTAAAATCTATTAATATAAGATCTAGTTTTGAAGCTCTTGACACAACAGACACAACAGTGAAAACAGTTTGTAATTTGAGTTCGATTAAGAGATAGTTCATTTTGGAAAATTAGATATATAGCAAAAGAAAGCATGTACCAATCCTCCCACCCACGTGTAGAAGAAAAACCCAACAACTCGCTGGGGAGACAAGGTTGGCGCAATGTGTTGCACCACCTATCGTTACCACAGAATTTTTTCATGTTTTTACGGGCTTGGTGGGACCCACTCTTGCATCCCTAAGACGTATTGGTTGTATTCCCTCCGTCCGAAAAAACTTGTCCCAATCTTATTTTTTAAATGGATGTATCTAGCATTAACTTGATGCTAGATACATTTATTTGAGGGACAAATTTTTTTAGACGTAGGGAGTATGAAGCAATTCCTTTGTCGTGGTGTGGGTTGTTAGATGATACCCAATACGTTATTGCGGAAATAGCTAACAAATAATTTAATGTTTAGAAACAATTTTTGCAAATAGACACTAGGTCATAAATGATTTTAGATTTTGTTTTGAAAAAATATTGTTTAGAGAAAACATGATAAGCTGAATGTGTGTGTGTGTGGTGTGTGTGCGTGTGTGTGTGTGTGTGTGTGTGTGTGTGTGTGTGTGAAAATATCATCGAGGTGATGAGACAGTAGAGACATCTCAGTCGGCCATTGACAGAACCTAAAACAAGGATAGCAGCTATTGTTGTGAATTTAATTAATAGAAGCATAGCTTGCACAAGAAAAAACTAAAATGCAAGCCCACTCGTAATATGACTTTCTATATAAAAAGGCTGCTTACAATGGATATGAAGTTTCTGAGCCCGAGCTCAAATGAGCTCAAATGAACAGTAAAGTCCAAAAAAAGAACAAATCAAAAGGTTCTGATTTTTTGGTACAAACATTGACAAAAAAAATTACATGCTCACAAAAATTCATCTTCACATTGTTAAAATCCGCGGTAAGAAAAACCGATTCTTCAAAAATGTTATTTTCGAAAGTATTTTGGAGTGTTGATTTTGTTTCTTTTGCCATGATTTCCAAAAATGTCTTTGCAACATGAAATTTTGCGAGCACGTAAAACTTTTATCAGTATTTACACCAAAAATATTTCAATATTTTTATTTATTTTTAGGTTTTACTGTCCATCCCAAGCTCAAATGAGCTCGGGAGCAGAAGATGACTTTTGGCTTACAAAACAATAGGCTCACTCCTACATGAAGTATAGCAAGCCGTTGCACAAGGTACGCTTCTCGCCGAAACAACCTTGTGCAGTGTACTGATATATATCCGCGACGGCATACCTAGGTAGCAATGGTTTCTTTCTGCCTTGGACACGGCTCCTCTGATGTACGGTCCACACACTAACGTGTGGACCTGGACGCACGCGTCAGTGACCTAACGTCAGGTGGCCGTACGTCAGGGGATCCGGCTCCCCAACTATCATGCTTCTTGAGTCAGACTCGACGGTGATCATTGCCGAGGGGCTGGTCTCCTCCTTCTTCTTCATCCTCTTCTTCTTTTGCTTGGCCTTGCGCTTTCAGAAGAACTCGTGGTCGGTCTGGACATACTCTGGATGCTCCCGCGCGAACCTCGTCATTGTCGCCTCATGAATATCGCCGGGAGCAAAGAGAATTACCGGCCTCTGCTTCTCCTCCTCCTCCTTCTCGTTTTCATCTGCCAAATGTTAATATTCTTCGGCCCAATTAGCTCCATGCCCGCCTGAGTCTCGATCTCTGGGAAGTTCATCTTGTGCCTCTGTCGGCCAAAGCGCCGCGTGGCAATGTCGTATGCACGCAGGACCATGTGATGGAGTTGAACATGTCGATCCAGCAGCGATAGCCATCGCACTGGAACTCCACGCTGAAGTTTCCAAACGGCTTTTTCTGCACCCCGAAGAATCCGGTCTTACTCTTTGGGATTTTCTTTAGCGACATGGCGGCGACACGACTACAGATCGCGCGGTGACGACCGAGCTTCGAGAGGAGCGTCAGTGGCTGAGCGGCGAGGAGCGGTGCAGCGCCTGAGCGTCTAGCGTCAAATGTGGCGGGCAGGGAGCTCAAATGGCCGGTGACGGGAGCTCGAATTGGGTGGCAGATTGGCAGCGGCGTAGCGGCGTAGTGGCACGATAAGCTCGAATCGAGCCGTAGAAACGCGGCGGCGGCGTGGCAGTGGGTCTGTGGGATCCGGTGGCGCCGGGGGGAGGGGGGAGGGGAGCTCGAATCAGGCGGCGGTGAAAAACCTAGAACTTGGTAGTGTATTTTTGGCTTCCGGATCACCCCAATTTTCCAACTTCACAACTAACCATTTTGCTATGTTCCCTAGAAGTTGGGAGTATTTACCCCCCTTTGCCACTTGTGAGTGGATATCGATTCATTATTTCCCTCCCGGACAGAGGAGGTTGCCTCTTGAGAGAACGAACCGGTCATGCTCCCATAAAAAAAGAGGAACAAGGGTCCCTCCTTCGGTCGGTCGTATGTCGCTGCTCAAGGGATGGGGGTCGGGCCTTCATCACCGCGTCTCCATTCCCTTGGTCCGCAGAGCCACACCCCCTTGTCGCACCTTCTGATGTGAATACATTGAGCACCGTCGGCACCCTAAATCGTACGCCGTCAAGAGTAGACTATATGTGGCAATGTATCGTTCTCTTGCCTTCATCGACGACGCGCCTCAAGCAAAGCTTGTCGTCGCCTCTGCCCCGTGTCTTAGCAGAAAAAACTTGTTTAACCCTAGGATCTTGCAAAAGTAGCGGCCGTAAAATTGTCCTTGTAGACCATAAGACACAGGTGGCCGCAACCTGCATAAAAAATCGCCGCCCTAGAGAAGAAAACTCAAGACAAGGCCTGCAGAACGCCTCAGTTCTGACCAGACGGAGTCGAAGAAATCTCCTACGCTCCCCAATAGGACCGAGGCTTGCCAACCATCATATATCGGAACTGGAGCCAGATGACCAAGATGTACAACCACATTTTTCCCTGTGTAGGATAGTGCGATCGAGACAAACCTATAGGAAAAAAAAGCAAACCTAAAGAACCAGATTCGGGACACAACATCTTTTACACACCTCCCGATGATATGAAGAAGCATCACTGGAATGAGGGCGAGACTGGAAGACCTTATTCCACGTTGACGGCGACAAAACATTGCCTCACCGCCATCGAATGGTGACAATGCTAAATTTATTCTAACCTTACCACCATCAGACCGAAGACCTGAGGTGCCCGTCCCTCCCGTCGTTGCAGAGACAGGCGGAGGGAGAAGGGGCGCTCGGACTCGCCTGGTAGTAGGTTAGGTCTGTAAATAACTGGGACTAGGTTGTTTCAAATTATTAGGACTAATTAATCACATTTGAAACATAATTAGAACCTCAAACGTAATACCCTAAACACAAAAAAACATAGTACCCAATAACATTGCTTGGCTGAGTGTTAGATAGTAACTAATCTTGTAGCAGTACTAATTTAGGTGGCTGAAATTGAAGGAAATTTCATGCAAGGAGAAGAGAAATGATGAAAAGAGTGAAAAAATAGCCTTGGGCGCTGACAGTGGGGCCCGGTCCGCAGACAGGAGCACGCGACACGCGCCCCCCTTGGCCTCCGTCTCCGACGGCGTCGGAGCCCCGACCACTCCCTCTCCCGCGCCTCCCTCGCCGCGCCCTCCTCCCTCGCCTCGCCATCTTGACCATTTCCATCTTATCCCTCCCGCTCCCATTCCCACGCCCAGCCCCAGGACCACTCACCGATCAGGCCGCGCGCACGCACGCACATCAGATCGACCGGCCGTCGGTGGCGGGGGCGCGATCACACCCATGGAGCCCGACGACGAGGCGCTCAAGGAGCTGGCCGCCGCCTCGTCGCGGCCGCCGCAGCGGAGGGGCATCTCCTACAGCCAGCCGCTGTCGCGCGGGGACACCGCGTCCGCGCGCCGCGCCGCGCTCCGCAACCTCAGCCTCGACGACGACCACGTCCTCCCGGCCTCCCACTCCCTCTCCTACGCGCACCACGACCCCTCCGCCGGCGTCCCCGCGGGGTACCACCCGCCGCTCCCGCCGCAGCAGCAGCACCACCACCACCCCAGCGCCTCCTACTCCTCCGGCCCCAGCTCCCGCCGCTCCGTCGGCGGCGCCAGCGACGGCTCCATGACGCTCGAGCGCGCCATGTCCGAGTACGGCGGCGGCGCCGGCACCCTCCCGGAGTTCGTCGGCGCGGGCGGCGGCAAGGGCATCTTCCGCGTGCCGCTCCGCGCGGCAATGCACCCGCACCGCCCTCCCCCGCTCGAGGTGCGGCCCCACCCGCTCCGGGAGACGCAGGCCGGCTCCTTCCTCCGCACGCTCGCCTCCGATCCGCAGCGCCGCCAGCTCTGGGCTGGGGCCGAGTCCGGGATCCGGGTGTGGGCGCTCGACGAGGTGTTCGCCGGGTGGGGCGCTGGCGCGCGCCGCGGCGACGAGGAGAGCGCGCCCTTCCGCGAGGGCGTGCCCGCGCCGCCCGCGCTCTGCGTCGCCATGGACAGGGCCAACGGCCTGCTGTGGACGGGGCACAAGGACGGGAGGATCCGCTCGTGGCGCATGGACCTCGAGACGGCCGCCACGGCGCCCGCGCCTCCGCCTCCTGGTTCAGGCGGCGAAGGGAGCGTTGGGGGAAGCGCACACGGTGGACCCAACAGCGCCCCCGTGTTCAGGGAAGCCCTCACGTGGCAGGCCTACGGCCGCACGCCGGTGCTCTCCATGGCCATCACCTCGTATGGTGAGCAGCATGCCATCTATCTATCATCTCCTCATATTGTGACAATGCATTTCTCTTGTATGTGCTTGCCAAATGTGAAGAGTCCCTCTCGCTGTTTGAATCTGACAGGTGAGATATGGTCGGGCTCAGAGGGTGGAGTCATAAAGGCATGGCCATACGACGCCATTGCCAAGTCCCTCTCGCTGTCACCGGAAGAGAGGCACATGGCTGCATTGTTGGTGGAGAGGGCGTACATTGACCTCAGGAACCATTGCACAGTTGGCAACGTATGCTCTCTCCCTGCATCTGATGTTAAGTACATGCTTGCCGATCATTCTCGGGCCAAGGTTTGGACCCTGACAAGCATGACATTTGCTCTCTGGTATGCCTTCAGAAATACTAATGAAATGTTGTGTTTAGATTAGATTACCGTCTTTGCCAGGTAGCTGCTTTAACTTGTAGATTGTACTGAAATGTGTGCCTCAGGGATGCTCGTACAAGGGAGCTGCTGAAAGTATTTGGAATGGATGGCCAAGTTGAGTCGGCTCGGCTAGATACACCGGTCATGCCAGAGCAACCCATGGAGGAAGTAGAGGTCAAAGTAAAACCATCTAAGAAGGACAAGTCGGGAGGCTCTTTGAACTTCTTCCAGAAATCTAGGAATGCCTTAATGGGAGCAGCCGACGCGGTGCGCAGGGTTGCAACAAAGGGGACATTTGTCGAAGATAACCGGAGAACAGGAGCAGTGGCTCAAGCAGATGATGGGGCAATTTGGTCTGGATGCACAAATGGTTGCATTATCCAGTGGGATGGAAATGGGAACCGAATGCAGGAGTTCCAGCATCATACTTCTTCTGTGCAGTGCATAAAGGCACTCGGAGATAGGGTGTGGGTCGGCTACGCCAGTGGTACTGTTCAAGTCATGGATGTCGATGGTAACCTTCTCGCAGGATGGACTGGACATAGCTGCCCGGTCATAAGGATGGCGATTGGTGGTTCTTACATCTACACTCTGGCACATCATGGCGGTATCCGGGGATGGCCACTGACTTCCCCTGGACCTCTTGATGATGTTTTGCGAACTGAATTGGCTAACAAAGAATTGTCATACACTAGAATGGAAAAGATAAACATAATGGTTGGAAGTTGGAATGTAGCGCAGGGAAAAGCAACTGCCGAGTCACTTAAAGCATGGTTGGGTAGCGTAGCATCTGATGTCGGGTTAGTTGTTGTTGGATTACAAGAGGTTGAGATGGGTGCAGGTTTTCTTGCAATTTCTGCAGCAAAAGAAACTGTGAGATACTTTATCTCCTTTTCAGTCATTCATTTTGTTGCTGTTCAATCAATCAATTATTTAAAGCCTGCGTCCAAGTATGTATTGGTAGCTAAGAACATTAACAACTAATCCTGCTTTAGGAGTGTTAATTCGAAGTATATGGTTCAACCTGCCAATCGCACCATCTTAGCAATTTACTTGTGAAGTGAGATTATTCCCTTTAGATTCCGTTTTTGTGCTTTAGATCACTCTCAACTCTTGAATTTTCACCACCGGAGATTAGTTTTGTGACAGCATTTTTTTTCTAAAGCAATTACGAGCATTCTTATGCGAAAAGAACACTTCAATACTGTTCCAAGTTGTAATGTTGTTCATTATACTCTTACTAACATGTTTTAGCCATTTTATCACGGTTATGCTGTTTCATCTTTTCCTGATATTGTACAATTCAGTCATTAGTTGTTGCTTTCCCCAGCAACCAAGCTTTTGGTTATCAATCATCAATGCGACATGATTTATGTATTGTTTCATGTCAACTACGGTTTTTCTTGGACACTTCCAATTTTATGATATTCACTTGAATGAACCAAAATGTCATCTGCATCATTCTTTTCGTTAAGTCTATCTTATTTTGATTGTTTTACTTTCTCTCTCAAATTTAAAAATTATGATCTCCGTGATGGCTCATATTGTTGCCTTCATTATGTGTAAGTATCCCTGAGTCACACGCTTTACTGAACTTCCCTTGTTCATGGTTTTAGGTAGGACTTGAGGGAAGTGCCAATGGTCAATGGTGGATAGATAATATAGGCAAAGCACTTGATGAGGGGACATCATTCCACCGAGTTGGTTCTAGGCAGTTGGCTGCATTGCTTATTGCTGCATGGTATGGGCCTGTCATGAATTAGTTTCTTAGAATTACGATCAAATTTCTCTTGCCGCATAATGATAACCTGTTGAGTTTCCGTTCTCATGTGATATACATAATATGGAAAATATTAACTTTTCAAGGGCAAGAAAAAGTCTTAAGCCATATGTCGGTGATGTTGAGGCTGCAGCAGTTCCATGTGGTCTTGGACGTGCCATCGGCAATAAGGTATATGATGGTATATATGTACAGACATTCAAGTTCCTCGTTGTGGCCTCCATTTTTGAAGGTTGTGTCCTTATGTACAACTACCATAATGACATGTTTCTAAACATGAAGAATGAAAGTTGGAACAAAGTAATCAGTAGAGTACTCGCCAGATATTCGAGGATCTTTTCTTTGCATACTCCTTACAAGATAAAGGGCTTCTGTGGTATATATTATGTGGGAAAATGAAATTCTATTTACGATTTCATAAGCAAGCGTCTCTGAATAGGAAGAAACACTTGCATGCAGGAGCACATTCAAATCACTGATGACTGCACCGATTTATATTTTGTTGCATGTGTCTAAGTCATGCTCCCCAATTATTTTCCTTGTGTCATGACAAGTGATTCTTCTGCAGGGTGGTGTAGGATTAAGAATAAGAGTCTACGATCGTAAAATGTGTTTTGTGAGCAATCATTTTGCTGCACATCTGGAAGCTGTTGCCAGGCGCAATGCTGACTTCGATCACATTTATCGTACAATGGCTTTCAACAAACCTCATGGATCCACATGTTCGTTTCCTATTTAATTTCCATATATTTTTGTATTGGACTTTAGGTGTTACATATGTACTTGCATAATGTTGTTTCAAGCACCAAAATGTACTTTCTCTAACCCTTGTGATTTCTTTTGTTTCAGCTTCTGCTACATCTGTCCAATTGCACAGAACAGTGAATGTACGTGTTCTCTAACCTTCAGGATATCCATACTGATGAATTATGCTAATGTCCAGATTTTGTGGTAATGGCAGGTTAATGGAAATCCAGTTGATGAGGTCAGGCCTGACTTGGCTGATGCTGATATGGTTGTCTTTCTTGGTGATTTCAACTACCGGCTTTATGGTATCACATATGATGAAGCAAGGGACATGGTTTCCCAAAGAAGCTTTGATTGGCTAAGAGAGAAGGATCAGCTTCGAGCAGAAATGAAAGCTGGAAAAGTATTTCAAGGAATGCGTGAAGGTCTGATCAAATTCCCACCGACTTACAAATTCCAAAAGCACGCGCCAGGTCTTGGAGGTATGCCTCTTTTGATTCTACAAGCATTTGATCAATTATTTTCTGTTCACCGATGATTTTTTTTTTAAAAACTCTGCTCAGATCTTGCCACTGGCTCACTTAGAAATATATATTTCTTAATTGCTTTGTAATTTATTAGCGCATAGTAAATAAAACCATTGGTTCTTAAGCTTCTTATTCAACTGCCTTGTAGGGTATGATTCGGGTGAGAAGAAGCGGATACCTGCTTGGTGTGATAGGGTGCTATATCGCGACAGTCGTGCTGTATCAGTAGCCGAATGCTCGCTAGAGTGCCCTGTAGTTGCTGCAATTACATCGTCAGCTACTACAACACTTTTTCTTGATTTCTTCTTGTGATATCCCACCATTCCTTTCTCTCATATGCATATTGTTTTACCTCTGTTTTAATAGGTATGTAGCTGTCATGGAGGTCACAGAGAGTGATCATAAACCTGTGAGGTGCACATTTAGCGTTGATATTGCACGAGTAGATGAGTTAACAAGAAGACAAGAGTATGGAGAAATAATCGAATCGAATGAGGAAGTGCGGTCTATGCTTAAGGAGTCTTGTTTTGTTCCTGACAGCACAGTTAGCACAGAGGAAATTATATTGGAAAATCAAGAGAATATTGTTTTCCAAATTACCAATAATTGTGAAACAAGCAAAGCAGCTTTTGAAATCCTATGTGAAGGCCAGTCGACCAAAAAGGACGACGGGACTAAACCAGAGATTATTCCAAGGGCATCATTTGGCTTTCCACTTTGGCTTGAGGTATGAATGACTATTTTTTTATACTTGATGCAACTAAATTTTTCGACCAACTTTTTATGTTGTACCATCATGGAGTCTAAAGGTAACCTATAGGAACCATATGATCCATCGATGACTCCATGATGTGAAACTTCAGTCTATATGTAGGTTCTCGCGGCAACCTATAGGAACCATATGATTCATCGATTATTACTCCTTATAATTTCTAGCAAAGATTATAAGAAACAAACTATGCAGCCATTTGCCCATATAGATCAATAATCGTTAGTCATTACTGAATCACGGCGGAAGTTTGACTGACCATGGCAGAGGGCAGACAGTAGTTCTGAAGTGCGGGTTCTTTGGCATTCTCGATTTGTCTTTGCCTTTATGCTGAATACCATAACCAACTTGTAATTTACCATGGCACGACAGGTCCTACCAGCGAACGGTCTTATTAAACCAGGAGAAACTGTGGATATTACAATACACCATGAGGACTTCTACACACAAGAAGAATTTGTGGACGGGATACCACAAAACTGGTGGTGCGAAGACACCAGGGACAAGGAAGCTGTTATTATGGTAAACATAACTGGTAGCACCTCAACTGAAACCAAGACGCACATGATCAATGTCCGACATCGCTGCCCAGCAACATCAGCGCCCCCACCTATCAATCCACCGGTGACACTAACTCCACGAAGCAATAACATGCCCAGTGAAGCGCCGACTAAGCGTTCTTCTAAGAAGAAGGAGGCGAGTCGTCAACAACAACAGGACTACGCGCAGTTCGCAAGCGCGGAGGTGCATGATTTGTACCGCATGCGTTGTCCCTGAGGCCTGTAGAAAGGAGTACAATCAATACTGCAGTTCTGTCTAGGAGATGGGGGTCAGGGAAGCCTTTAGATGTCTCACATAAACCAGGAAGGGAAGGAGTTGCTCCGGTTCTGTACATATGTTTCACTTACCTCTACCAGCTGCCATTCTCTGTGTAGCCCAAACAAGGAGTCTAGAGTCATGCCACTGCTAAAAAATAAGTTGATTTTTTCCTCCTTGTTTCTTCAAGAGTGTTCTTTAGGGAGTGGGATTTTCCCTCTTGATTCTTAAGGAGTGTTCTTTAGGGGAAATTCGTCCTGTTAATGAATGGACAGTGATCAGTGTAATCTGTTTCATAGAATTACCTTAGGCTTGTTCTTTCCTTCACTCAAAACTGCTGATGATCTTGTAACTGATGGCTTATTCATTTTGTCAATAAGAGATCAATTCATTGTTCTCTTGAATCATCCAGAAGTTTTTGTGCCCAAGGGTCTTCCATGGTGATTATGTCAGTCATCATACTGACCTTCAATTTTTGATCTCAGTTTGTAGTTGTGCAGGATAGACGATAACAGTACACATTTTTAACAGATTTTTTGGTGGGGGAAGCATTTTGAAACTCAGGGTTATGAACGCTAATTTTTTTCGCAGACCACCATAGATGTCTTTTCCTCGTGAAAATTTGCACACAGTTTACAAGACACTCATGTTGACACTTGAGAGTAAACATTTTTTTACTGTTTTCTTCTTCTGGTTTAGTATTCAATGCGGAGCACATGAGCCTGAACACCATTTTAAATACCCGATTTTTGGTGTGCAACTCTCCAAATCCTTCTCTCTTCTTGCCTTGGAAGACATACATAATACTCCCTCCGTCCCATAGCTTGCAAAATCGTCTTATATTGTGAGGCAGGGAGAGTACATATATATTCAGTGCACATGCATGTTGGGCCTTTTACTCCACACACATAAACACATTCCAACCACAACACTCCCCTCAAGATGAGCAACAGATATTGATATCTATCATCCTCATCTTGTCACATGCTAATATACTTTCTTTTGAAATGGAGGCAAAAGATTTGCCTAATCTATTAATTAAGGGAGGATAGAGTTTGTTACAAATAACCTTGGATACAACAGATCCTGATTTCTTCACACTTGCGGTGATCCATAAGTTTGCCTCGGTCATGATGATGTTGAGAAGGATTGCCGGAGAGGCGCTCTTGTGGCGGAATACCTTAGCATTACGCTCATTCCAAATGGTCCAAGCCATAAGCATGGTAAGCAAAGCTATGACTTTTCGATGAGATGTGCCCACGCTGGTTCTGCTTACCCACCAATTCTTCACGGTGTCCTTGGTATGCCATGTAGATGTGTCAATGCCCTTAAGGTGAAGCTTCTCAATGACCAGGTGATTCCCCGTTAGTAATTTTCATTGCAATGTGTACAAAGTACAAGAGGGATATATACATATGCAGAGAGGCGGTGTGGGAGAGGGGATTACAAGCGTTTAATCCAAACATGGCCATATGGGCGGCAATATGGGCGGCATGACACAACCCAGCCATAAAAAGGCTTGGCATGACTAACCCACGTAGGCCCTTTTATAAAAGGCTCATGTCATGCTGGTCCAAAGGTTTCGACTCATGAATTGCCTTGACACGCATGATAAAAGGGATGATCCGGCTCGATTTTTGACCTTGTGGGCTGTTTCGGGCTCGATTTTTGACCTTGTGGGCTGTTTCGGTCTTCCGGGCCTTTTGTTTTTAGGTTAAAAAGGCCAAAACAACCACCACAAAGGTCAAAACAACCCTAAATGGGTTAAAACGGCCCCAAACTGTGTTAAAAGGGCCGACTTGGCCCTGTGTCGTGTCGTGCCGTGCCGACATATGGCCACGGTGGCTTCAAATGTGGATCTCTAGGCAGCTTGGGAGAACATCCGCAAGGAGGACCGGCACAAATGAGCTCCAAACTGAAGCGGCGTGTTGGTTGGGGTGGCCTCCTCAAGCTTCATGTGCGCGCGCGAAGGGACGGGCATGACTAAAAAAAGTGTGTTGGTAGCAGGGGAGATGTGGGATATGGTGTGAGGGAACATGTGGTTCATGGTTGCCGATGAAATAGACATGACGACTGTGGCCACGTTAGCGATCCCTATTTGCAAATGGACAAAAGGTAAATGACCATGAATTGTCGGTTGGTGCTGATTTTGTTTCATGAAGTTTAGGGTTTGATTTAAACCATCTCTACAAATTCAAATTTTTACGAGGTTTAAAACAGATTTTACTCTCGGAATCAGAAAAAGAAAGTGCTACTGTATCGGCGGTACTACTGTGAGGGCCGCCAATTGGTCGACACACGACACGAACGCAACCACAGTACCACACGGACACGGGCTCGGCCGCTAGACCCACTCAGAGCCGAACCTCTTCCTCTTTCTCTCCTTCCGTCCCCATGGCGCCCAAGGTTTTAATGGTAAGCACCCACCGCCGCCGCCGCCGCCGCGGCGTAGCTTACCGAGCCACCGCGCTGTCGCTAATGGCGGCCGCGGTAGCCCTACTCTCCAGACCTTCTCACGCTCGGGTCGCCGTCGCTGCAGGTCGCGGAGAAGCCCAGCATCGCGCTCTCCATCGCCTCCGCCCTCTCCGGCGGCCGCGTAAGTCTCCCTCCTCCCTCCCTCCCGCGCCCAAACCTCCCACGGCCGTGATATTTTTGCCCCCCTGGCGACTAATTTGGCTGTGGTTTTAACTCGAAATCGGCGACAGTGTATTAGGACCGAGCCCTAACGGCAACAAGTTTCTGGTTCAGAGAAGCCAGGCAGATAGCTTGTCTGGTCGCAGCCCAGGTTTCCCCTATAGGAAACGGCTTGTCCTCGTAATGGCTCGATGTTGCAAGTAGTCGCGGTCGTTGTCACTGTAGAGTAGCTCCAGTGAGATTCAGGGCATGCTAGTAGAGAGCTGATAGAACTAGTTGCACTGACATGGATGGAACATTTCTTTCTGATGCTGCTTAATGCTCCCACTGCAAATCCAAATCAAACTTAGTGCAAAATTTTGTGTAATGATCAACTCATCACTTCCGGGATGAAGGGCTATACACTTTTGGGTAGTTGCTACTGTACTGCATATGTGGGCTATATCATGAAAAGCAAATGGGCGTTTGGTGCTCTAGCATTTCACTCTCATCACACATTTCAAAATCGTCAACATCTGTGCAGATGTCTACGCGGAAGGGAAGTACCGATGTTCACGAGTTTGATGGGATGTTTCAGGGCTCTCAGGCATTCTTCAGAGTGACATCAGTCATCGGACATGTCTTCAGGTCCTGCATTTCTTCATCAATTCTTTCAAGATCCTTCATTACAGTTGCATCACTTGATGCACTAGCTCTAGTCCATTCCAGTTGTTAACTGCGCAATGCATTTGAATTGATGTGCATACGCTTTCTTCATGTCAGTCTTGATACTTACAGTTACAGACATGAACACATGGTGGACCCACTGCATATTTGCAAAATAGATACCTTAAACAAAATATATAAGTAATTATTCCACTTTTGCTGAATGAATATTGCAGTTGCTCACTACAATTCTAACCTTGGGCAATAAGTTCTTTTGTGTCCATTTTTTTACTCAATGTCTCGTCTTTTGCAGTGTTGATTTCCCACCTGCATATCAGAACTGGGAAGGGACTGATCCGATGGACCTTTTTAACGCTCCAGTTCTGAGATCCGAGAGCAACCCAAAGGTAATGCACTCTATAACTCTAATTAGCGAATACAACTCAGTTAACAGTAGGACACAGGAGTAATCAAACAATCTCAATTATGTAAGAACAACTTCAGTTAGTTCTCTACGTATATATTGTACATTTATACACGAGTTCTACTCTACCTTTAGATGGTACTATGGTGGATCTACTACACAGTTTAGCTGACCCTCAGTCATCCTATTTCATCTTTTTCTCTATAAGTGTTTACTTGGCTTTTTGATGTACTCTCTCCGTCCCAAAATATAAGAACGTTTTGACACTATGCCTAGTTTCTACTTTCTAGAATCTAAACTGACAAATTTACTGCCCTATCACAAAAGAACTCCCGGCTGTATTACTTGGATAAATTTGTAAAGGACATGGTGGGTGAAATACTGAAATGCCTCTTCTTAAGTTTTATGACAAATTGACTATACATACACAAATACCACCATCGTTACAGTCCCATTTCCATATTTAAATACAAACTGATATATGTATCTCTTGAAGGCTCATATCCACAGGCATCTAGCCCAGGAAGCTAGAGGCTGCACCTATTTGGTACTTTGGCTTGACTGTGACCGAGAAGGGGAAAACATATGCTTTGAAGGTATAATTTCCAGTTCTGCAATATATGTGCATTATATCCTATCTAGTTCTGTATTAGAAATTCGGTTGTTGCACAAAGAGCTCTACATGAAGTTTATTTTTGTATGATCTGGACTCTATAGAGATAGAAACGATCTGGACTCTAGAAATAGAAAGCAAAGTTCAAACAACTTGACCAAGATAGAGAGACTATCAGATGGCAAAATACTCTGCTGAACTAAGTTTACTGCTGGATTAGTTAGATTGCTTTGAATTTCTCAAAGCTATACATAATTTTTCTTTCCCCAGCGAATATCTATAACTAAATTATTTGGTGTATGCAAGATTTTACCTTTTCCTGAGTAATGTAATTGATATGAGTGATTTTCATTCATTACTTTTGCGTACACAGCTTGCTCGGTTCTTTCACAACCTATTAATGTAATAGCAATGCTATCGTATTTTCCAGTAATTAGTTGCACCGGGATTCCTGAGAATGAGGTTGGCAAAAGAATATTTCGAGCTAGATTCTCATCTGTTACCGAGAAAGACATATCAAATGCTATGGATAATCTTGTGTTGCCAAACAAAGACGAGGCACTAGCGGTGGATGCTCGGCAAGAAATAGACTTGAAGGTAGGAGTAGCATTTACTCGATTTCAGACCCGATATTTTCAAGGAAAATATGGAAATCTCGACTCAAGAGTCATTTCGTGAGTTCTCTATCTCCCTTTAGCTCTATAAATTTGTTAACCAATTGCATATTGAATTAATTTTCTGACAAGAAAGTACCACCTACGTTCTTCAAATACTCATTGCTGGTTTTTATCTAAATATCTGTATTGTCAGTGCTTATCACCTTTTCCCGGAAGTTCCTTTTGCTCGGTCTCTTGAGTTTTGCAACCTTCCCAAATATTCTTCTTTTGACACTTTCTATAAATTTGATAGTGCAAGTAATGTAAGTATGCCTTTACTGGCGTTTTCATGTTGGAAAGTGCGGATGTTTATGCTTTTGATGTTTGAATGATTCATCTGGTTACAGGGAGAGATTTGAATTGCAATTATCATTCATTTTTCTGTTTCTTAAAGCTTTGATTAATCCCTGCTTTAAGAATCTCCTGGAGAATTTGGTCTTATGATTGTTTTTCTTCTTCTAAATTAGGTACGGTCCCTGTCAAACACCTACGCTTGGATTCTGTGTACAACGCTACCAGCAAATTAACACATTCAAACCAGAGAAATTCTGGTCTTTGAGAGCTTACATTATCAAAGATGGTGATGAAATACAGCTAGAATGGGACAGGAAGAAACTTTTTGATTTCGATGTAAGATCCCCTACCTTAGTGATTTGACTTCATCCTTCTAAGTATTCTCAGCATGTTCATCATTCAATTTCACAGGTTACTGTAATGTTCCAAAAGATGGTAGCCAGTGATGGAGCTCTAAAAATAACAGATATATCAGTGAAGGAAGAGTGCAAAGCCCGCCCACCTGGTCTTAATACGGTGAATCTGCTTAAGGTGCGATAGTTCTAAGGCTGGCAGTATTTTTCCATGTTTAAGTTACAACTTCATTGGATAACGATGTCTGTATGGATTGCCATTTTACTTTGTTGCCTACAAAGTTCATTTGTGCTTACCTGTGAATGATGCATTGCTCACTTCTGTTTGGACCTTAGTATTGATATTGCAATTTCATATTAATGTATATGGCCTTTAAATGGAATCTAGTACCAAGATTATGCTGTTGGAGTATGTCATAATGGCACCAGGGCATCCGTTTGAGTATAAAATGGGCTTCTAGTTCTAGGATACGCTTAGATAGAGTTTCTCCAATCATTGAATCAGTTTCATGTTTTAGTGTGCTTAATATTGCTCTTATCCCAGGTTGCATCAAGTGCGCTAGGTATCGGACCCCAGACAGCCATGCATATGGCCGAGCGGCTTTACATTCAAGGATACATAAGGTTTCAGAAATGACTCTCCCTTTTCTATGGAAAATGTTAGTTAATTTGAAGTCGGCATGAGCTATTTAACATATGGGTCTATTCATAATTAGCCTGAAGTTTCTTAACTCTCAGTCACTTCTGTAAGCTTTTGGATCAACATCCAACCTTCTCCACCTCCATGTAATTCCATATATAACCTTAAACTAAAAATATTGCACTAACATTTATCTAAAGTTGCACACCGTCCAAGAGCGCAATTGTGGGCTAAATCCTGTGCAGTATGGGGTGACTGAGATTTTCAACAATTTCAGGAAACTGAGAATTAGCAAAAGTTTTACCAACTTACCGTATACATTCTATCTGCTAGCATTATCACATAAGTAGTATGATTAACTGTCAAAATATTTCACAGGCGGTCTGACTTGTCCTTCTTGTACCCACTATTCCTGCATGAACTCTTTTTATGTCAAGTTTATATATGCTGACATGGTCTTATTTTATTTTAGGTGTCATTTAAGGGTCAGCCTTACACTACTCTCTACGATGTCATATGTAGTACACAGGATAATGTTTTAAATTTTATCTGGAAAATTTGTAAATCTGTAGTCAACTTGTTTTTTCTTAACAGAAAGACTGTAAGGGAGCCCCCTACTGTAGTCAACTTGTTGTAGTTACGACTTATGAGAGTAGATCGTCATCTGACTTACAACCATCTTTTTACTACAGCTGAAAATTGCATAAATAGGTGCTGATGTACAGTTAATGATTATGTTTGTTTTTTGAGTTTCCTGCTAAAGCTCTAATAATTATCTTTATACAGTTATCCGCGTACAGAGAGCACTGCCTATCCCGCGTCATTTGATTTTAGAAGTGTACTTTCTACATTAGCACATAATCCTTTGTGGTCCAATAACGTCCGGACGTTGATGGATGCTGGTTTTGTTAAGCCTCGTCAAGGTCATGATGTTGGGGACCATCCCCCGATTACTCCAATGCGACTAGCACCAGAAGAAGCTTTGGAAACTGATGCATGGAGGCTGTACCAGTACATATGCCAGCATTTTATTGGCACTGTCAGTCATGATTGTAGATATACAAGGTAGTGCACGAGTATTCGGATTTGCATTTGATTGCTAAATTATATGTATTGTTGTCCCATTGGTCATCACATGCATTATTCCTGATCCCCGTACCTAAATTTATGTCTTGTTCTATTGTAATGTAAACATATCAATCCAGCTCTTGCTTTATTGATTATTGATGGAACTATTAGTGATTAACATCTCCCTTTCTGGGAAAAATGGTTTGCAGGACTGCAGTTGAGTTCACTTCAGGTGGAGAGATTTTCCGTTGTGTTGGCCACCGAGTCACTTCCAAAGGATTTACATCTATTATGCCATGGCTGGCTGTGGGTGAGAATAATCTCCCAACATTTAAAAAAGGGGACACAATTAATATTCATAAGGTTGACATATACGAGGTAAAGCTTATGAGTTTGTCACAGCCTCACATTTACCCGAGCTTGCTTTTTATTTGGATGTGAGATTACTGACGGATATTTATTCTTTACTAAGGGAAGCACCACGGCTCCTGATTACCTTAGTGAGAGTGAATTGATCTCTCTCATGGAAAAGAATGGCATAGGCACAGACGCATCAATTCCTGTCCATATAAACAACATTTCGGAGCGTAATTATGTCCAGGTTAGTTGAGGGCTTTTCTCTCCTGACAGTTTTGACATCTTATGGTAGTGAACTTCAACGCTGCATGCCTGCTTAAATATGCAAATATACACATGAGTAAATGCAACTCCTCATCTTTATTGAAGGTAAATTCTGGAAGAAGATTAGTACCAACAGCCCTGGGAACTACCCTGATAAGAGGATATCAGTGTATTGATGCCGATCTCTGCCTGCCAGATATCCGAAGTTTTATTGAGCAGCAGATTACTCTAATTGCAAAAGGCAAAGCTGATCATCTTCAAGTCATTCAACATGTCCTTCAACAGTTTATGAGAAAGTACTCTTATTTTGTGAAGAAGGTAGTTGATTATGTTAATAGTCTGAGATTTTGATGTCTTGTGAATTGCATTCTTGTATATTTCACCTGAGCATACTTGCATAATCTTCCAAAATATATATGTTCATTGACTTGAATGGGTTCTTAAGCTTTTTCCAATGCCGCATCAAGCATAAACCCATGCTTTCTTGTATTTGGCTGATGTAGTTAAACAGAGGAACATACGATCCACAGATTTACTTCTCATTGTGTTGCTAAGTACTGTTCGATCTTCAGTGTCCTAACTTGTTTTTAACAGCCAATATTTACTGATATAGTGTGAGAGGGCACGCCAAAGTGCTTAGTTGTCCCTATTAGCTACATTTGGCTGTTTCAGCGTTTGTACATGTGAGTTAGCTTTCCCTCTCCAGTTGCTTGGTCGGCCTTCAGCAGGGCCTTTACTTGCCGGCGACACTTTGTACATACTCTATTTTCACCTTCTATAAATAAAGAAATTAGGCAGAGCTCACGCCCGTTCGTTCATAAATATAATAAGATTGTTAAGTTAGAACAAATGTTTCAGACTTTAATTTAAAATTATGGTTTTATATGTGGTGTATTGTTTTTAAGGGACAGCTGGTCGTTTGCCACCTTAAAGATTGGCACTTGACAATCTGTCAACATTCCCAGTGTAACACTAGTAGAAAACAGGGCTTTGGTCCCGGCCTGAAAAGGGTATTAATCCCGGTTCCCCTACTAATGTCATGCCTTATAATTTTGGTCTATGGAGTCCCAAAACTTATGTTACAGTGAAAATATCAACTTATTGAGAATTACCATTTGAGTGGCAAAGACCGACTCCATCGTGTTAGTTTTGCTTATTTTACGATTTACATTTGCATTTCCAAATCATTGAGTGAGCAACTCATTAAAGCCATACCTAGAAAATGTTGGCAAATTTTAGTTAAAGCACAAGTGCAAGGCATGACATGTTTGAGTTGCTATAAAATTTTAGATTCTTAGTAAATGCTTTTTAATAACATCCATCTTTACAATTGACTATTGAACTATTCCTTTGTACATGATGACAATGATTGACATGGATGCTTTTCTTCTACTCCTAGTTTCTTATAATGAACTGTGTTGCTTGCAGATTGAAAACATGGATACTTTGTTCGAAGCACAGTTTTCACCTCTGGCAGACTCTGGGCGTCTATTGAGCAAGTGCGGTAAATGTGGTCGGTATATGAAATATATTTCCACTCAGCCAATGAGGATGTATTGTGTAACTTGTGAGGAGGTCTATTATCTTCCCCAGAATGGTTCTATTAAGGTGGTTACTTTACTAAATTCTATTCCCATTTTTCTGTGTGATTATGTGGTCGTTATTTTAGTTTTCAGCATGATGTCCTGTTTTTGCAGCTTTCAGTTTTTTTCTTATTCACTGCCATATTATATTCGTTCTGTTACCATTTGTTTTGCTTTATTTTCTGTCCAAAACTTCGGTATGTCACGCCTAACATTCTTTTACCACGTTTCATGTTGAACATACCTACTGCATTGACCTTTGTGATATGTGTAATGATTGTAAAAAGTGCATTATCTTTTATGCTTTGTTCTGCCAAGCATCAATTCATGTATACTTGGTTGATTAATGATATTATCCTTTCCAGCTTTACAAGGAAATTATTTGCCCCCTTGATGGTTTTGAGTTGCTTCTGTTCTCAATGGTGGGCCCTGATGCAAAATCTTTTCCACTATGCCCCTGTTGCTACAATAGTCCTCCATTCGAAGGCATCGACAAACTTTTCGGTGCACTCAAGCTTGATGACACCGGCAAGGTTGGGAAAGGGGCTGGCATGCCGTGCTTCCTTTGCCCGCACCCGACATGCAAGCAATCGATGATCACTCAGGGAGTTTGCGCCTGTCCAGAGTGTAGCGGTACCCTGATTCTTGATCCAGTTAGCGCACCAAAATGGCGGCTTCTCTGCAACACGTGTAACTGCGTTGTGCTACTCCCACATGCCGCTCATAAGATCACCACCACAGATAAGAAATGCCCAACATGTGAGTCAACTATCATTGAAGTCGACTTCAACAAGAAAGCCACCCCTCTTGAAGATGGAGCTACTTTGCATGAGGGTTGTATCTTGTGTGATGAGCTGTTACATTCCCTCGTTGAGATGAAGCATGGGAAGTCGTTCTTTATGCGGAGAGGCAGGGGGAGAGGTAGGGGTAGGGGACGAGGGAGAGGCGGCCGGGGTAGGGGAAGGCGGGGGAACTCGAGACACGACGATCCTAAGATGAGCTTCAGAGATTTCTAATTAGCCTTTTTGTTTTTGACCTGTAACCCTACTCTGTAAGACATGATGATCCATATAGTGTTATCTTCTGTTGCATCTAGCAAAGTTTATGCGTAAATGGTGCACTGTCCATTTTGTGAATGCTTACACAGGTTTGGTCTTCTGACATCATAGCCTGTTGATATCTAAATGCTTACACATATTTGGTCTTAACCTCAGCAGCTTTGGCTTCCTTTGATCAATCCGTAGTTGCCGGTTAACTTTTTTTTTTTGCTTGTACTGTAAATGGGGCATATTGATTGCAGTGTATATGCTGAAGTAGTTGTTTGTTCAAAGCCACAAGTTATTGCTTCTGTCTGGTTTACTTTGAATTTATACCGAGGCATGAGAAACTAGGAGCGCTGGACTGCACGCAATCAAATCTTTCTACGTACTTCTATCAGGATCTCCATGATAGTACCGTTCTATGAAAAACAAAGTCATGGTAGATCAGTTTTAGGGCTTGTTCGGTTAATCCTCTCCCCAAGAGGATTGAAGGGGATTGGCAAGGATTGGTTTGTATTTTGACTTACAAGAGGTTTAAATCCCCCTCAAACCCCTTCAATCCACTTGGATTCGCACGCAACCGAACAAGGCCTTAGTGTTTTTGGTGAAACTACCTTTCATAGCCTTTGGCAATCCTTAAACTTCCAACTTGTTAACATGCTAATGTCTATTGTTGGTGAAGCAAAGACTGCTTGTAAAAATAGTTTTTGCATGGCTTCGCCACAGGATTAACCTAAACCGCCACCAAAGCAGATACGAGCATGCATTTTCTTTTTTGCGGAAAAGATACAAGCACGCGTTGATGAAGCAAAGGTTGCATGGCTTGCGTCGCTGCTTAAGAATAGACCTTGCAGGGACCGAGCTAGATACAAGCTCACGTAGTTCCAAGCTGCTAAAAAAACTATATATGGATCAATTAATATTCAAATGTAATGGATTCAAAATAATCTACAAAGAATATGAGTTTTTTTATTTCACAATCATTTATAATATTATTTTAAGTAAGAATAAAGAACCTATTTTGGGTTCTTTGTAATGACAATCTAATGTTTTTCTCAGAATTATACCCCCTATAGTAAATAAACACCAAACTCAAAAAGTAAACGAATTATTTCGCAAAAGGGTAATAAATATATTAACTGAGGCACATAAGTTATGTAAATACACAATTATGTGACATATATTAACTCACATACACAGTCACGTACGCCCTCCATCCCAAAATAAGTGTCTCAACTTTGTACTAACTTTAGTACAAAGTTGTACTAAGTTTGAGACACTTATTTTAGAACAGAGGGAGTAGTAAATAACTGTGTATGTCACATACACAGTTATGTGACAATCGACGGCTCCATTGATTTACCAGGAGCCTGTTTGGTTGCCTGCATCAATTTTGACCTCTTTGCATATGTGGCCTGGTAGAGTTTGATTGAGTAAATACATGCTCTAGGTCCTGCACTCAATTTGGTTGCCTGCACCTCCACCCTGGCTGAGTAGAAACATACACATGACTGATTGTTTGCATGGATGGGCTCATCATATGCAACACTCAACTATTTGGTTATATGCATGAACTTACCTCACACGGTCACACCACCACATTTGAAGAACTTTTCTATGAGTGTTGAAATAAAGAAAAAAAAACTAACAATATGAGAGTTGTGTGGAACAATGAAATAAAGCTAGTGGCCAAAGGAAATTTCAAACGATCAACCTGGGGCGAAGAATTTGCCGAAATTCGCCAAAAACAGCACACACACATGAACACATTTGTATAGTCCAGCAGGGAGACATAGATCTACTCGGCTACGACCGTCGAAACAGAACACTTACAACACGAAAGCCGCATGGAACGAGATGAAGCTAGTGGTTAAATGAAGTTTCAAATGGTCAAATGTGTGTGTGTGTGTGTGTGTGTGTGTGTGTGTGTGAAGAATTTGCCGAAATTCGTCTGAAAAAACTCCAAGCATGAATTGAAGATTTATGGTAATTGAAACTAGGAACCGATTGCCTGAATGGAATCACAACGCTGATGTGCATCTCTTTCATGTAGAGCTTATCTCAAACCGAAGCACCATTTGTAGATTAGAAGGGATTAGGTGAAGGAGATTAAGGAGATGAGTAGAACATATATAAGGAAACAGAGGCAACCAAATGGGTCAAAGCTGCATTACCGGGGCCTGGCTGAGGAGGATTGCTTCTGCCAAGTACTCCCTCCTGCTCGGGTTTTTAAGGACAGCAGACCAAAACCCACGAAATCACCAATGACGTGTTTGGTTGCTCGCATCTATTTTGCTTGCATTGCATGCTTGTCCCAGTTGGGCCTTACTAAGGAAAAACATGCTAAAACCCAACATCTACATGTTGTTTGGTTGCCTGCATATCCTCTAGCCTGGCTGCGGCGAAATGGAAAGCAGGCTGTTTGGTTGCGGGCTTGTTTAGGCGGAAACACAAGTTAGACTGTTTGGTTACATTCAACCCATGTTATCTGGTAACCTCCTCGGGGAGGTGGTGAGGTTACCATCACACTAATAGGCAGAACAAACTAGAGACACACAAAATCGATAGCATAGGAACAAGTCCGCAACCGATTGCCTGAATGGAATCACAACGCCGATGTGCATCTTTTCATGTAGAGCTTATCTCAAACCGAAGCAATGTTTGTAGATTAGAAGAGATTAGGTGAAGGAGATTAAGGAGGTGAGTAGAACATAAGGAAACAGAGGCAACCAAATGGGCCAAAGCTGCATTCCCCGGGCCTGGCTGGGGAGGATTGCTTCTGCCAAGTACTCCCTCCTGCTCGAGTTTTTTAGGACAGCAGACCAAAACCCACGAAATCACTAAGACGTGTTTGGTTGCTCGCATCTATTTTCTTGCATTTCATGCTTGTCCTAGTGGGCCTGATTGAGGAAAACAGGCTAAAAGCCAACATCTGCATGTTGTTTGGTTGCCTGCATACCCTCTATCCTGGCTACAGCGAAATGGAAGGCGGGTTGTTTGGTTGCGGGTTTTATTAGGTGGAAACACAAGTCAGTCTGTTTAGTTACATGCAACACATGTTGTCTGGTAACCTCCTCGTGGAGGTGGTGAAGTTACCATCACACTAACAAGCAAAATAAACTAGAGACACACAAAATAGATAGCATAGGAAGAAGTTTAACATAGTACAAAACTTAAACAAGCAGTCTTAAACCAAGCCAACACGACATAGTCTTAAAAAAGCAGGAACCAATTTAATTTTGAAGACACGCAATCAGGCAAAAGAGAGCTTTCTAGACGTTCACGACAAAGGCGTCATCGTGCTTCTTGCACTTGGTCACCACTCCAATGTCGTCGTCATTGAAGACGATCACCTTCAGGGTGTCGGGAGTCAGCAACAAGGTGACCATGTAGCCACTCCTGATCTGGTGAACAACGGCAAAGGGGGCCCAACCCTGATCAACGATGACCTTGCCGTTCATCAGTCGGACTGTCACCCTCCATGTGCATCTAGTGTTCGTCTTCAGCTTGAACTCCTAAGGCACGACAGATAAGTGTTTCGTGAAGTACAGAGGCATATGAAGGCACTCCAGCTTCAGGGCAATGATCACCTAAAGTGAGTTGGTCCTGCCTCCTCATGGTAGTGGTCATAGTTCCTCCGCTTTCCGCTGGGCCCCCATCCAACACCACATTACTGTATAAGGGAGCCACCACCTCCTTTCCCTTGTCTAAGGCCGACACCACGTCCTTGCCCTTGTCGTTGGGCGCCACCACCACCTTGCCCTTGTCCCTGGGCGCCACCACCTCCTTGCCCTTCGTGTTCTCCATCTCGATCAACATTATGAACCACATAAAGTTCACAGGTTGATAAACATTCAATTATATCGTCCAAAGCCCCTATATTTACCCACCCAAAGGCTCTACTATTTACCCACCACCGCACTCAATTAACCCTCTCTATCTCTCACTATCACTCCTCTTCCACATCTCCATCGCCATGAACCCCATCCCCTGGGGAATTGGATGGAGGGCTTTCTTTCTTGGATACCCACTTGGTGATCGCACCAAGTTCAAGAACACAATGGAAGTGTGCTCTAACTTGCCCAACATCGAGGACATGCATAAGGAGGCAAACACTGTGTTGTTGAAGGCGACATATAAGGAGTTGAAGACTTTGATTCTTGATCTAGTCAAAGGTGCTATGTTAGTGGACATGCTATGATGGGTGATGGATCATGCCGAGTCTGACGATGCTAGTCAGAGAGCCAGATGGTGAAGTACAATCAGTACAAGGCTCGTCAAGACCAGCCAACTTCCATAGTGGCGCCAACCATCATCATTCTAGAGTCAGAGGAAGAATAAGAAGCGGTGGAGGTGGTGGTCAGGGTGCTGGAGCCAGGCCACCGTACTATGCCAATCATTCTGGACGACAGTGAGGATGAGGAGATGGTGCATGCTACGGTTGATCTGAAGGTGGAAAACTACAAGGACAAGGGCCCCCGCCACTCTAAGTGCCTCCAGGGTTGTCGTGGCTAGGATTTAGCGCTACTGTGTAAGATTTACCCCATTCCCCATCCCCTTGTACTCAATCTTGATCGAACCCTAAAATCCATCGCTGCTACTACTCATCAAGATGTGCTGATCAATCATATCGAACCCTCACAATCAATCATCCCTAGCACGTAGATCAAATGCGCAAACCAGATCTAATACGTGGATCAAATATGAAAATCGTTAGCGAGGAGGTGAAAATAGGGCTTACCGCCATTGCCGAAGTGCTACCGGTGATGTTCTAGACTAGATCTAGTTCTAATTTTCTCTAGTCCACATAATAGAGAAGCCCCGTGTGGTTCTCTTCTCCCACCTCTCTTTCTTTGGTGAAGCCAAGCTCTGGACGGCGAAGTGCTACCAGATCGTGAAGCCCATATCC
The DNA here is from genome assembly GCF_002162155.2 of Triticum dicoccoides. Taxonomy (NCBI): domain Eukaryota; kingdom Viridiplantae; phylum Streptophyta; class Magnoliopsida; order Poales; family Poaceae; genus Triticum; species Triticum dicoccoides. Next base: position 436,276,327 of record NC_041388.1, read on the forward strand.
GTGCAATCCGTAAACATGCCGTGCTTTCGGTCTTTTGTTCGAGGGATCATTGTGGACGGTTCAAGGGACTTCAAGTTCAGTCTACACCAACTCTTCTTTTGCTGCAACTTAAAGTTGGTAACGATCTGATATAGATCTCTAATGCATCTTCGTAGTGTTCCTGAGATCAGGATTGTAGGGCATTTTTTTTTACTATTTTTCCCAACAAGTGCCATGGAAACATCGTTGGATTCCGTTGTCCACACAACTATGCCGAACAATTTCCTTGCTGCCTCCCTTTGGGCTTGATGGTTATGCCGCTAGCCTTGCTGACTACTCGATCGACCGCCTCCACCCATTCATCCAGGTGGTTAAGCCACCAACTATCCAATTAATGGCCTAGCAGGCGACCTCCATGTCGGGGCACTTCCGCAACTCGTCATAGCAGTCTGCCTCTCTCCTCGCCATAGGAAAATATTCCTCCATGATCACATCCATCTAGTACCATGCATCCACATCGGTGGTGGCGTGGTGATCAATGCTCGGGTTCGCCGCAATGCCGAAGCAAGGGACATGGATGTTCGATGCCATGGCCATCGTTGCGAGGTCTAGAGTAAGTTGTGGAGTGGCTATGACAGTGGCAGTCACGAGCGGTGCCACTGTCATCCCATAATCAGTGGGCCCCACATTGGAAGCTGCTGCCAAACACATCTCCTCTTGTTACAATTGACATGACAAGGGGGGGGGGGGTGATACGTCTCCAACGCATCTATAATTTTTGATTGTTCCATGCTATTATATTATCAACCTTGAATGTTTTATATGCATTTATATGCTATTTTATATGATTTTTGGGACTAACCTACTAACCTAGAACCCAGTGCCAGTTTCTGTTTTTTCCTTGTTTTGGAGTATCGCAGAAAAGGAAAATCAAACGGAGTCCAATTGACCTGAAACTTCACGGAACTTATTTTTGGACCAGAAGAAGGCCATGGAGTAAAAGAGTTGGGACAGAAGAGCCCCGGGCTGCCCATGAGGGTGGGGGGGGGCGCCCACTCCCTGGGCGCGCCTCCCTACCTCGTGGACATCCCGGAGACCCCCCCTGACTTGTTCCCGACTCCAACACCTCTTATATAACCCCAAACTTACAAAAAGGAACCTAGATCGGGAGTTCGCCGCTAGAAGCCTCCGTAGACACCGAAAATCAATCTAGACCCATTCCGGCACCCTGCCGGAGGGGAGAATCCCTCTCCGGTGGCCATCTTCATCATCCCGGCACTCTCCATGACGAGGAGGGAGTATTTCTCCCTCGGGGCTGAGGGTATGTACCAGTAGCCATGTGTTTGGTCTCTCTCTCGTGTTCTTGATTCAGAACGATCTTGATGTATCGCGAGCCTTGCTATTATAGTTGGATCTTATGATGTTTCTCCCCCTCTACTCTCTTGTGATGGATTGAGTTTTCCCTTTGAAGTTATCTTATCGGATTGAGGCTTTAAGGATTTGAGAACACTTGATGTATGTCTTGCATGTGCTTATCTGTGGTGACAATGGGATATCACGTGATCCACTTGATGTATGTTTTGGTGATCAACTTGCGAGTTCCGTGACCTCGTGAACTTATGCATAGGGGTTGGCACACGTTTTCGTCTTGACTCTTCGGTAGAAACTTTGGGGCACTCTTTGAAGTTCTTTGTGTTGGTTAAATAGATGAATCTGAGATTGTGTGATGCATATCGTATAACCATACCCACGGATACTTGAGGTGACATCGGAGTATCTAGGTGACATTAAGTTATTCTAGTACGAACTCTAGGATAGATTGAATGGAAAGAATAGCTTCATGTTATTTTACTACGGACTCTTGAATAGATCAATCAGAAAGAATAACCTCGAGGTTGTTTCATACCCTAACATAATCTCTTCATTTGTTCTCCGCTATTCGTGACTTTGGAGTGACTCTTTGTTGCATGTTGAGGGATAGTTATATGATCCAATTATGTTATTATTGTTGAGAGGACTTGCACTAGTGAAAGTATGAACCCTAGGCCTTGTTTCAAAGCATTGCAATACCGTTTGTGCTCACTTTTATCATTAGTTACCTTGCTGTTTTTATATTTTGAGATTACAAAAAACCTATATCTACCATCCATATTGCACTTGTATCACTATCTTTTCGCCGAACTACTGCACCTATACAATTTACCGTTGTATTGGGTGTGTTGGGGACACAAGAGACTCTTTGCTATTTGGTTGCAGGGTTGTTTGAGAGAGACCATCTTCATCCTACGCCTCCCACGGATTGGTAAACCTTAGGTCATCCACTTGAGGGAAATTTGCTACTGTTCTACAAACCTCTGCACTTGGAGGCCCAACAACGTCTACAAGAAGAAGGTTGTGTAGTAGACATCAAGCTCTTTTCTGGCGTTGTTTCCGGGGAGGTTAGCGCTTGAAGGTTTATCTTTAGACCTTGCAAGCGAATCTTTTTGTTTCTTGTTTTATCACTAGTTTAGTCTATAAAAGAAAATTACAAAAAATGTAATTGAGGGTACCTCATATGCTTCATCTTTTTAATGTCTTTCATGAAAATAAGGATTTCGATAATTGTGCCAAAGTGTGAAGAAGAATGCATTAAAATGTTTGGCACTAAATCTTTGTATGATGAGCATGATTGGAATGTTGTTAGTATGAATTGTTTGAATATCCATGATGCTAATGATATGCAAAGCTACAAGCTTGGGGATGCTATGTTTGATTAAGATGATATTTTTGTCCCCCAAATTTTGATGATAGCATGCCTCCTATTTATGATGATTATATTGATGAAAGTGGGTTTGGAAGAGTGTCAACTTTAGGAAGTGATTATCCCACTATTTTGGAGGATGTTGAATCTTATTGTGATAATTATAAAAGTGGATTTGGAGAGGTCATGACTTTATTTAGTAAAGATTCCACTATTTTGGAAGAGGTTCCAATTAATTATGTGAACAAAGTTGCTATCTATGATGATTATTGTGATGACATGTATGCTATAAAGAATAATGATAACCATGAAACTTGTCATTTTGATTTTAATTTTCAATTGGATTATGCCTCACATGATAGTTATTTTGTTAAGTTTGCTCCCGATGTCTACTACACAACCTTCTTCTTGTAGACGTTGTTGGGCCTCCAAGTGCAGAGGTTTGTACGACAGTAGCAAATTTCCCTCAAGTGGATGACCTAAGGTTTATCAATCCGTGGGAGGCGTAGGATGAAGATGGTCTCTTTCAAGCAACCCTGCAACCAAATAACAAAGAGTCTCTTGTGTCCCCAACACACCCAATACAATGGTAAATTGTATAGGTGCACTAGTTCGGCAAAGAGATGGTGATACAAGTGGTATATGGATGGTAGATAATAGTTTTTGTAATCTGAAATTATAAAAACAGCAAGGTAACAAGTGATAAAAGTAAGCGTAAACGGTATTGCAATGATAGGAAACAAGGCCTAGGGATCATGGGCGGAACCCGCAAGTTGATCACAAAAACATACATCAAGTGAATCACGTGGTATCCCATTGTCACCACAGATACGCACGGCAAGACATACATCAAGTGTTCTCAAATCTTTAAAGACTCAATCCGATAAGATAACATCAAAGGGGAAACTCAATCCATTACAAGAGAGTAGAGGGGGAGGAGAAACATAAGATCCAACTATAATAGCAAAGCTCGCGATACATCAAGATCGTGGCAAATCAAGAACACGAGAGAGAGAGAGAGATCAAACACATAGCTACTGGTACATACCCTCAGCCCCGAGGGAGAACTAATCCCTCCTTGTCATGGAGAGCATCGGGATGATGAAGATGGCCACCGGAGAGGGATTCCCCCCTCCAGCAGGGTGCCGGAACGGGTCTAGATTGGTTTTCGGTGGCTACGGAGGCTTCTGGCGGAACTCCCGATCTATTGTCCTCTCTGATGTTTTTAGGGTATATGGAGATATATAGGCAGAAGAAGTACGTCAGGGGGGCCACGAGGGGCCCACAAGGGTGGAGGGCGCGCCCCCCTACCTCGTGGCTCCCTCGTTTCTTTCCTGACATGCACTCCAAGTCCTCTGGGCTTCTTCTGATCCAAAAATAAGTTCCGTGAAGTTTCAGGTCAATTGGACTCCGTTTGATTTTCCTTTTCTACGATACTCTAAAACAAGGTAAAAACGGAAACTAGCACTGGGCTCTAGGTTAATAGGTTAGTCCCAAAAATCATATAAAATAGCATATAAATGCATATAAAACATCCAAGGTTGATAATATAATAGCATGGAACAATCAAAAATTATAGATACGTTGGAGACGTATCAGCATCCCCAAGCTTAATTCCTGCTCGTCCTCGAGTAGGTAAATGATAAAAACAGAATTTTTGATGTGGAATGCTACCTAACATATTCATCATGTATTTCTCTTTATTGTAGCAAGAATATTCAGATCCATAAGATTCAAGACAAAAGTTTAATATTGACATAAAAATAATAATACTTCAAGCATACTAACTAAGCAATCATGTCTTCTCAAAATAACATGGCCAAAGAAAGCTATCCCTACAAAATCATATAGTCTGGCTATGCTCCATCTTCACCACACAAAATATTTAAATCATGCACAACCCCGATGACAAGCCAAGCAATTGTTTCATACTTTTGATGTTCTCAAACCTTTTCAATCTTCACGCAATATATGAGCGTGAGCCATGGATATAGCACTATAGGTGGAATAGAATGATGGTTGTGGAGAAGACAAAAAGGAGAAGATAGTCTCACATCAACTAGGCGTATCAATGGGCTATGGAGATTCCCATCAATAGATATCAATGTGAGTGAGTAGGGATTGCCATGCAACGGATGCACTAGAGCTATAAGTATATGAAAGCTCAACAAAAGAACTAAGTGGGTGTGCATCCAACTCGCTTGCTCACGAAGACCTAGGGCAATTTTGAGGAAGCCCATCATTGGAATATACAAGCCAAGTTCTATAATGTAAAATTCCCACTAGTATATGAAAGTGACAACATAGGAGACTCTCTATCATGAAGATTATGGTGCTACTTTGAAGCACAAGTGTGGTAAAAGGATAGTAGCATTGCCCTTCTCTCTTTTTCTCTCATTTTTTTGGGCCTTCTCTTCTTTTTATGGCATCTTTTCTCTCTTTTTTATTTGGGCTTCTTTGGCCTCTTTTATTTATTTATTTTCGTCCGGAGTCTCATCCCGACTTGTGGGGGAATCATAGTCTCCATCATCCTTTCCTCACTGGGACAATGCTCTAATAATGATGATCATCACACTTTTATTTACTTACAACTCAAGAATTACAACTCAATACTTAGAACAACAATATGACTCTATGTGAATGCCTCCGGCAGTGTACCGGGATATGCAATGACTCATGAGTGACGTGTATGAAAGAATTATGAATGGTGGCTTTGCCACAAATACGATGTCAACTACATGATCATGCAAAGCAGTATGACAATGATGGAGCGTGTCATAATAAACAGAACGGTGGAAATTTGCATGGCAATATATCTCGGAATGGCTATGGAAATGCCACAATAGGTAGGTATGGTGGCTGTTTTGAGGAAGGTATATGGTGGGTTTATGGTACCGGCGAAAGTTGCGCGGTACTAGAGAGGCTAGCAATGGTGGAAGGGTGAGAGTGCGTATAATCCATGGACTCAACATTAGTCATAAAGAACTCACATACTTATTGCAAAAATCTATTAGTTATTGAAACAAAGTACTACGTGCATGCTCCTAGGGGGATAGATTGGTAGGAAAAGACCATCGCTCATCCCCGACCGCCACTCATAAGGAAGACAATCAATAAATAAATCATGCTCCAACTTCATCACATAACGGTTCACCATACGTGCATGCTACGGGAATCACAAACTTCAACACAAGTATTTCTCAAATTCACAACTACTCAACTAGCATGACTCTAATATCACCATCCTCATATCTCAAAACAATCATCAAGTTTCAAACTTCTCATAGTATTCAATGCACTTTATATGAAAGTTTTTATTATATCCCTCTTGGATGCCCATCATATTAGGATTCATAACCAAAGCAAATTACCATGCTGTTTAGAACTCTCAAAATAATATAAGTGAAGCATGAGAGTTCATCTATTTCTATAAAATAAAACCACCACCGTGCTCTAAAAGGATATAAGTGAAGCACTAGAGCAACAACAAACTACTCCGAAAGATATAAGTGAAGATCAATGAGTAGTTGAATAATTATGCAACTATGTGAAGACTCTCCCATTTAATAATTTTAGACCTTGATACTTTATTCAAACAGCAAGAAAAACAAAATAAAATGACATCTAAGAATAGCGAACATCATGTGAAGAAGCAAAAACTTAGGATCAACCGATACTAACCGATAGTTGTTGAAGAAGAAAGGTGGGATGCCAACCGGGGCATCCCCAAGCTTAGATGCTTGAGACTTATTGAAATATTATCTTGGGGTGCCTTGGGCATCCCCAAGCTTGAGCTTTTGTGTCTCCTTAATTCCTCTCATATCACAGTCTCCCTAAATCTCAAAAGCTTCATCCACACAAAACTCAACAAGGACTCGTGAGATAAGTTAGTATAAACCATTGCAAAAACCTTATCATACTCTACTGTAGCAAATAACTAAAATTATTATTCAACATTGCATACTACATGCCTCTGCATATTTAATAGTCCTATCCTCAAATAGAATCATCAAAGAAGCAAACATATGCAAACATAACAGCAATCTGCCTAAACAGGACAGTCTGTAAAGAGTGCAGCAAGATCCATACTTCCCTAGCTCAAAAAATTATGAAAGAAAATTCCCACTGTAGTAAATTTATCAGAGCTTAATATGCAAAAGGTTTAAACATTTTATCACATTCTGACTTTTCTAGGGAATTATTGCAACAGCGGTAATCTTTCTGTTTTCAAACAGCAACATGAGGACTTGTAAAATAGGCATAGTAAAGGCTATCAATGCCACTTTTATTGAAATAAAAGATGCAAAACATTGTTCTAAATAACAGCAAGAAAATCCTAACAAAATAAATTGATGCTCCAAGCAAAACACATATCATGTGGTGAATAAAAATATAGCTCCAAGTAAAGTTACCGATGAACGAAGACGGAAGAGGGGATGCCTTCCGGGGCATCCCCAAGCTTAGGCTCTTGGATATCCTTGAATATTACCTTGTGGTGCCTTGGGAATCCCCAAGCTTAGGCTCTTGCCACTCCTTATTCCATAGTCCACCGAATCCTTACCCAAAACTTGGAAACTTCACAACACAAAACTTAACAGAAAACTCGTAAGCTCCCTTAGTATAAGAAAGTAAATCACCACTTCAAGGTACTGTAATGAACTCATTCTTTATTTATATTGGTGTTAAACCTACTGTATTCCAACTTCTCTATGGTTTATAATGTTGGAAATATGCCCTAGAGGCAATAATAAAATGGTTATTATTATATTTCTTTGTTCATGATAATTGTCTATTGTTCATGCTATAATTGTGTTATCCGGAAATCGTAATACATGTCTGAATACATAGACCACAACACGTCCCTAGTGAGCCTCTAGTTGACTAGCTCATTGATCAAAACATAGTCATGGTTTCCTGACTATGGACATTGGATGTCATTGATAACGGGATCACATCATTAGGAGAATGATGTGATGGACAAGACCCAATCCTAAGCATAGCTCAAAGATTGTGTAGTTCGTTTGCTATAGCTTTTCCGAATGTCAAGTATCATTTCCTTAGACCATGAGATTGTGCAACTCCCGGATACCGTAGGAGTGCTTTGGGTGTGCCAAACGTCACAACATAACTGGGTGACTATAAAGGTACACTACAGGTATCTACGAAAGTGTCTGTTGGGTTGGCACGAATCGAGACTGGGATTTGTCACTCCGTATGACGGAGAGGTATCTCTGGGCCCACTCGGTAATGCATTATCATAATGAGCTCAATGTGACCAAGTGGTTGATCACGGGATCATGCATTATAGTACGAGTAAAGTGACTTGCCGGTAACGAGATTGAACGAGGTATTGGGATACCGACGATCGAGTCTCGGGCAAGTAACGTACCGATTGACAAAGGGAATTGTATACGGGATTGATTGAATCCTCGACATCGTGGTTCATCCGATGAGATCATCAAGGAGCATGTGGGAGCCAACATGGGTATCTAGATCCCGCTGTTGGTTATTGACCAGAGAGTCGTCTCGGTCATGTCTGCGTGTCTCCCGAACCCGTAGGGTCTACACACTTAAGGTTCGGTGATGCTAGGGTTGTTGAGAGATTAGCATATGGCAACACGAAAGTTGTTCGTAGTCCCGGATGAGATCCCGGATGTCACGAGGAGTTTCGGAATGATCCGGAGGTGAAGATTTATATATAGGAAGTCAAGTTTCGGCCATCGGGAAGGTTTCCGGGGTAATCGGTATTGTACCGGGACCACCGGAAGGGTCCCGGGGGTCCACCGGGTGGGGCCACCTATCCCGGAGGGCCCCATGGGATGAAGTGGGAGGGGAACCAGCCCCTAGTGGGCTAGTGCGCCCCCCATGGGCCTCCCGTGCGCCTAGGGTTGGAAACCCTAGGGGTAGGGGCGCCCCACTTGGCTTGGGGGGCACTCCACCCCCTTGGCCGCCGCCCCCCTTGGAGATTCAATCTCCTAGGGCGGGCGCCCCCCTAGGGGTCCTATATATAGGGGGGGGAGGGAGGGCAGCCGCACCCTAGCCCCTGGTGCCTCCCTCTCCCTCCCGTGACACTCCTCCCTCTCCTTGAGCTTGGCGAAGCCCTGCCAAGATCACCGTTGCTTCCACCACCATGTCGTCGTGCTGCTGGATCTTCATCAACCTCTCCTTCCCCCTTGCTGGATCAAGTTGGAGGAGACGTCTTCCCAATCGTACGTGTGTTGAACGCGGAGGTGTCGTCCGTTCGGCGCTAGGTCATCGGTGATTTGGATCACGACGAGTACGACTCCATCAACCCCGTTCTCTTGAACGCTTCCGCGTGCGATCTACAAGGGTATGTAGATGCACTCCTCTCTCCCTCATTGCTAGATGACTCCATATATTGATCTTGGTGATGCGTAGAAAATTTTAAAATTCTGCTACGTTCCCCAACAGTGGTATCAGAGCTAGATCTATGCATAGTTTCTATGCATGAGTAGAACACAAAGCAGTTGTGGGCGTGGATATTGTCAATTTGCTTGCCGTTACTAGTCTTATCTTGATTCGGCGACATCGTGGGATGAAGCGGCCCGGACCGACCTTACACGTACGCTTACGTGAGACTGATTCCACCGATTGACATGCACTAGTTGCATAAGGTGGCTAGTGGGTGTCTGTCTCTCCCACTTTAGTCGGATCGGATTCGATGAAAAGGGTCCTTATGAAGGATAAATAGAAATTGGCATATCACGTTGTGGTTTTGGCGTAGGTAAGAAACGTTCTTGCTAGAAACCTATAGCAGCCATGTAAAAACTTGCAACAACAATTAGAGGACGTCTAACTTGTTTTTGCAGCATGTGCCGTGTGATGTGATATGGCCAAAAGGATGTGATGAATGATATATGTGATGTATGCGATTGATCATGTTCTTGTAATAGGAATCACGATTTGCATGTCGATGAGTATGACAACTGGCAGGAGCCATAGGAGTTGTCTTTATTTATTTATGACCTGCGTCTCAACATGAATGTCATGTAATTACTTTACTTTATTGCTAAAGCGTTAGCCATAGTAGTAGAAGTAATAGATGACGAGACAACTTCAAGAAGACACGATGATGGAGATCATGATGATGGAGATCATGGTGTCATGCTGGTGACAACGATGATCATGAAGCCCCGAAGATGGAGATCAAAAGGAGCAAATGATATTGGCAATATCATGTCACTATTTGATTACATGTGATGTTTATCATGTTTTGCATCTTATTTGCTTAGAACGACGACAGCTTAAATAAGATGATCCCTCGTAATAATTTCAAGAAAGTGTTCCCCCTAACTGTGCACCGTTGCGAAGGTTCGTTGTTTTGAAGCACCACGTGATGATCGGGTGTGATAGATTCTAACATTCTAATACAACGGGTGTAAGCCAGATTTACACACGCAATACACTTAGGTTGACTTGATGAGCCTAGCATGTACAGACATGTCCTCAGAACACGGAAGACCGAAAGGTCGAGCATGAGTCGTATAGAAGATACGATCAACATGAAGATGTTCACCGATGTTGACTAGTCCGTCTCACGTGATGATCGGACATGGCCTAGTTGACTCGGATCATGTTTCACTTAGATGACTAGAGGTATGTCTATCTAAGTGGGAGTTCATTGAATAATTTGATTAGACGAACTTAATTATCATGAACTTAGTCTAAAATCTTTACATTATGTCTTGTAGATCAAATGGCCCACGCTAATGTTGCCCTCAACTTCAACGTGTTCCTAGAGAAAGCTGAAAGATGATGGCAACAACTATACAGACTGGGTCCGGAACCTGAGGATCATCCTCATAGTTGCCAAGAAAGATTAAGTCCTAGAAGCACCGCTAGGTGACACACCCATCCCAGAGAACCAAGACGTTATGAACGCTTGGCAGTCACGTGCTGATGATTACTCCCTCGTTTAGTGCGGCATGCTTTACAACTTAGAACCGAGGCTCCAAAAGCGTTTTGAGAGACACGGAGCATATGAGATGTTCGAAGAGCTGAAAATGGTTTTCCAAGCTCATGCCCGGGTCGAGAGATATGAAGTCTCTGACAAGTTCTTCAGTTGTAAGATGGAGGAAAATAGTTCTGTCAGTGAGCACATACTCAAAATGTATGGGTTGCATAACCGCTTGACTCAGCTGGGAGTTAATCTCCCGGATGACGCGGTCATTGACAGAATCCTTCAGTCGCTTCCACCGAGCTACAAGAGCTTTGTGATGAACTTCAATATGCAGGGGATGGAAAAGACCATTCCTAAGGTATATTCAATGCTGATATCAGCGGAGGTGGAAATCAAAAAGGAACATCAAGTGTTGATGGTGAATAAAACCACTAAGTTCAAGAAAGGCAAGGGTAAAAATAACTTCAAGAAGGACAGCAAGGGAGTTGCCACGCCCGGTAAGCAAGCTGCCAGGAAGAAGTCAAAGAATGGACCCAAGCCTGAGACTGAGTGTTTTTATTGCAAGGGAAGTGGTCACTGGAAGCGGAACTGCCCCAAATACTTAGCGGACAAGAAGGCCGACAACACTAAAGGTATATGTGATATACATGTAATTGATGTGTACCTTACCAGTACTCGTGGTAGCTCCTGGGTATTTGATAACGGTGCGGTTGCTCACATTTGTAACTCAAAGCAGGAGCTGCGGAATAAGCGGAGACTGGCGAAGGACGAGGTGATGATGCGCGTCGGGAATGGTTCCAAGGTCGATGTGATCGTCGTCGGCACGCTGCCTCTACATTTACCTACGGGATTAGTTTTAAACCTCAATAATTGTTATTTAGGGCCAACTTTGAGCATGAACATTGTATCAGGATCTTGTTTAATTCGAGATGGCTACTCATTTAAATCCGAGAATAATGGTTGTTCTATTTATATGAGAGATATGTTTTATGGTCATGCTCCGCTGGTGAATGGTTTATTCTTAATGAATCTCGAGCGTAATGTTACACATATTCATAGTGTGAATACCAAAAGATGTAAGGTTGATAATGATAGTCCCACATACTTGTGGCACTGCCGCCTTGGTCACATAGGTGTCAAACGCATGAAGAAGCTCCATGCAGATGGACTTTTGGATTCTCTTGATTATGAATCATTTGACACATGCGAACCATGCCTCATGGGTAAAATGACCAAGACTCCGTTCTCAGGAACAATGGAGCGAGCAACCAACTTATTGGAAATCATACATACTGATGTGTGCGGTCCAATGAGTGGTGAGGCTTGCGGTGGCTATCGTTATGTTCTCACCCTCACTGATGACTTGAGTAGATATGGGTATGTCTACTTAATGAAACACAAGTTTGAGACCTTTGAAAAGTTCAAGGAATTTCATAGTGAGGTTGAGAATCAACGTGACAAGAAAATCAAGTTCTTGTGATCAGATCGTGGGGGGGGAATACTTGAGTCACGAATTTGGCACACACTTAAGACAATGTGGAATAGTTTCACAACTCACGCCGCCTGGAACACCTCAGCGTAATGGTGTGTCCGAACGTCGTAATCGCACTCTATTGGATATGGTGCGATCTATGATGTCTCTTACCGATTTACCGCTGTCATTTTGGGGCTATGCTTTAGAGACTGCCGCATTCACTTTAAATAGGGCTCCGTCGAAATCCGTTGAGACGACACCGTATGAATTATGGTTTGGGAAGAAACCTAAGCTTTCATTTCTAAAAGTTTGGGGATGCGATGCTTATGTCAAGAAACTTCAACCTGAAAAGCTCGAACCCAAGTCGGAAAAATGCGTCTTCATAGGATACCCTAAAGAAACTATTGGGTATACCTTCTACCTCAGATCCGAAGGCAAGATCTTTGTTGCCAAGAATGGATCCTTTCTAGAGAAAGAGTTTCTCTCGGAAGAAATAAGTGGGAGGAAAGTAGAACTCGATGAAGTATTACCACTTGAACCGGTAAGTGGCGCAACTCAAGAAAATGTTCCTGAGGTGCCTGCACCGACTAGAGTGGAAGTTAATGATGATGATCATGGAACTTCAGATCAAGTTGCTACTGAACTTCATAGGTCCAGAAGGACACGTTCTGCACCAGAGTGGTACGGCAACCCTGTCTTGGAAATCATGTTGTTAGACAACGGTGAACCTTCGAACTATGAAGAAGCGATGGCGGGCTCAAATTCCGACAAATGGCTGGAAGCCATGAAATCTGAGATAGGATCCATGTATGAAAACAAAGTATGGACTTTGACTGACTTGCCCGATGATCAGCGAGCCATAGAAAATAAATGGATCTTTAAGAAGAAGACAGACGCGGATGGTAATGTAACCATCTATAAAGCTCGGCTTGTCGCTAAGGGTTATTGACAAGTTCAAGGGGTTGACTACGATGAGACTTTCTCACCCGTAGCGAAGCTGAAGTCCGTCTGAATCATGTTAGCAATTGCCACATTCTATGATTATGAGATATGGCAAATGGACGTCAAAACGGCATTCCTTAATGGTTTCCTTAAGGAAGAATTGTATATGATGCAGCCGAAAGGTTTTGTCGATCCTAAGAATGCTGACAAGGTGTGCAAGCTCCAACGCTCGATTTATGGGCTGGTGCAAGCATCTCGGAGTTGGAACATTCGTTTTGATGAGATGATCAAAGCGTTTGGGTTTGCGCAGACTTATGGAGAAGCCTGCTTTTACAAGAAAGTGAGTGGGAGTTCTGTAGCATTTCTCATATTGTATGTGGATGACATACTGTTGATGGGAAATGATATAGAATTCTTGGAAAGCATAAAGGCCTACTTGAACAAGTGTTTTTCAATGAGGGATCTTGGAGAAGCTGCTTATATATTAGGCATCAAGATCTACAGAGATAGATTGAGACGCCTCATTGGTCTTTCACAGAGTACGTACCTTGACAAGATATTGAAGAAGTTCAAAATGGATCAGTCAAAGAAGGGGTTCTTGCGTGTATTGCAAGGTACGAGATTGAGCACGGCTCAATGCCCGACCACGGCAGAAGATAGAGAAAAGATGAGTGTCGTCCCCTATGCCTCGGCCATAGGGTCTATCATGTATGCTTTGCTGTGTACCAGACCTGATGTAAACCTTGCCGTAAGTTTGGTAGGAAGGTACCAAAGTAATCCCGACATGGAACACTGGACAACAGTCAAGAATATCCTGAAGTACCTGAAGAGGACTAATATGTTTCTCGTTTATGGAGGTGACGAAGAGCTCGTCGTAAAGGGTTACGTCGATGCTAGCTTCGACACAGATCTGGATGACTCTAAGTCACAAACCGGATACGTGTATATTTTGAATGGTGGTGTAGTTAGCTGGTGCAGTTGCAAGCAAAGAATTGTGGCGGGATCTACATGTGAAGCGGAGTACATGGCAGCCTCGGAGGCAGCACAAGAGGCAATCTGGGTGAAGGAGTTCATTACGGACCTAGGAGTCATACCCAATGCGTCAGGCCCGATGACTCTCTTCTGTGACAACACTGGAGCTATTGCCCTTGCCAAGGAGCCCAGGTTTCATAGGAAGACCAGGCATATCAAGCGTCGCTTCAACTACATTCGTGAAAGTGTTCAAAATGGAGACATAGATATTTGTAAAGTACATACGGACCTGAATGTGGCAGATCCGTTGACTAAACCTCTCCCTAGAGCAAAACATGATCAACACCAGAACTGCATGGGTGTTCGATGCATCACAATGTAACTAGACTATTGACTCTAGTGCAAGTGGGAGACTATTGGAAATATGCCCTAGAGGCAATAATAAAATGGTTATTATTATATTTCTTTGTTCATGATAATTGTCTATTGTTCATGCTATAATTGTGTTATCCAGAAATCGTAATACATGTGTGAATACATAGACCACAACACGTCCCTAGTGAGCCTCTAGTTGACTAGCTCGTTGATCAAAAGATAGTCATGGTTTCCTAACTATGGACATTGGATGTCATTGATAACGGGATCACATCATTAGGAGAATGATGTGATGGACAAGACCCAATCCTAAGCATAGCTCAAAGATCGTGTAGTTCGTTTGCTATAGCTTTTCCGAATGTCAAGTATCATTTCTGTTGGGGATATGACTATTTGTGTAAGCCATCCAGGAGGGGCCGGGTTACGCAAATAGAGGTTCATCAGAAGCCCAAGACCAAGGGATGAAGATGGCGGTTCACTAAAAGGCTTAAAGGCCCACAGGCGACTCTGAGGCCCATAAAGATAAACCGCCATGATGGTATAACTTGTACTGTAAGGTAGAAGTAACTAGTCGCCAAGCCGGACACTGTTTATGAGCCGACCGGGACTCTGTAGGTCGCAGGGCGTCAACCCGTGTATATAAGGGGACGACCCGCTAGCGGCTTAGGGCGAAAAACAACTGATCGAGAGCCAGACATAGCGTATCTCGCTCCCTGGTCATCGAAACCTCAAGCAATTCCAACCCAACTAAACGTAGGCCTTCCTTCACCGTAAGGGGCTGAACTAGTATAAACCTCGCATGTCCTTGTCCCGATTAACCCCTTTAAGCTTCCTAGTTGCGATGGCTCCACGACTAAGTCCTTGCAAAAGGACATCTGCCGTGACAATTCCACGACAGTTGGCACCCACCATGGGGCCAGCGCATGGTGGATTTGAGTTCTTGAAGGGCAGCTTCGAAGGGCTCAAGGGATACGCAGTTGGCCGGATGACCAAGAGTCGTCGCGGCAAGATCTACATCGACAACGAAGGCTGGGGCCCCAACACCGGCTCAATTGAGTATGGGTACCGGGTCCCCTTTGGTGGAATTCACGTCTTCATCGGACGAATTGGTGAGCTGGGCCCTGAGCCGGACAGCTGCACCGACCTCGTCGAGACGGCTCATCGTGCAAAACCCGCCCGAGCTCAACCCGTCGTGAAGCGTGCCTTTGTGGGTTGCATCCACGGAGGTGAACTTCCTGAAGGATCTGAAGGTGATGGTGAGCCGGCCGTCCTCTCTGACGGTGATTCATCCGCCGGCTCAACAGATTCACTATATCAAGTTCAAGATGGTGTGCTTGGGGGCTATTCCGATGGCAGCACTATTTCGGACCCCTCAGAGTCGCCAAACTGGGCAGGAGTCTTCATGGCTGGTACTCAACCCGGCCAAAATTCTACGGCCTCAGCGGCGATAACGTCCGGGTTAGGAGCAGCCGGGGCAGGAGGCCCTGTGCGCTCACCGGCTCAGGTGCTGATGGATCTCATGGATAAACTTACGGCCTTATTAACTGTTACAGTCGTCCCTGCGAACCAATCTGAGCATGAGGCAGAGGTGGCACAGGTTCGCGATGAGATCGCCCGGGCCAAGGAAACCTTAGCAGCTGAAGATACTACATTAGCCACAGAGCGGGCGGCTTTGGACGTACGGGCGCAGCAACTTCAGGCAGAGGCCTTTTAGCTCACGTTGAGCTTGAACACATCTAATGAGGTAATGAGAAGGAGACATCAGAAAACTCAGTCCCGTTTACCTCAGATTTATGATCCTCGGAATCTCTTTGCTACACCCGGGGCCGGCCCAAGTAACCCGCCAGGTGCAAATCAGTTTATGACATCCGAAGCGGGAGGCCCAGTCCAGCCTCCGGTGACGGCGCCTCTTCACAGCAACATGGCATCGCCCCATTACGTACCAATACCACAGGGTCACTTCTCCAACCCCATGGAGAACTTAATCGCGGCATCAGCACGTTTGGCGGCTCTCCCAGTAGATGGTGATGATCCGACAGCGATGGAAACCCGGAGGATTAGGGAACTTGTCTAAACAGCCCTGGCTCAGCAAGAGACCTACTCCTACAGCCGGGACATGATTCACTCAACTCCTCCGCCCTGGTTAGCTCCGCCTCGTCAAAACCGGAGCCCGAGTTACAGTAGACACATGGAGTCAGAGGCCTTGTCAAGTAGCACTCAACGCCGGAACCAGCCCGGCGGGTTAACCCGTTTCAGGATCGGATACGTTAGGAGGACGAGCGGGCGGCTCAGCTAGCAGCCCAACAGGACTCATCGGCTTACCCGACGACTTCCGTTGAGGCGGGTGTTGCTACTAGAACCGGAGGAGTTCCTTGTCTGATACCGGCTCTACGTAATGTACGTCTGCCCAAGGATTTCAAGGGACCTCGAAAGGTGCCGAATTATACGGCCGATTTACAGCCTGGGGCGTGGATTGAAAGTTACGAGATGGCCATGGAGCTGCTGGAGGTTAGTGATGAAGCGATGGCTAAATACTTCACCATGATGTTGGGCGGAACGGCCCGTTCTTGGTTAAAGGGTTTGCCACCCAATTCCATTAGGTCATGGGCGGAGCTAAAGGCCCGTTTCATCCAGAACTTCAAGGACACTTGCAAGTGGTCTATGTCGATTGTGGACCTGACAAATTGTAAGCAGGAGGAAGGTGAATCTACGACTCATTGGGTGCGCCGGGTCAAAGACATAATACATTCGTCTAACAAGATGGATGCCGGCTCAGCAGTTCTCATGCTGGAGAAAAATTGCCGCTTTGAGCCTCTGAGACAGAAACTGGGGCGCCTTAAGCATGATTGCAACGATATGGGGACGCTGATGGCGGCTTTAGTCAAGTATGCCGATTCTGATAGTACCAAGGTTCCCGCGTCTGATGAGGAAAAGACAGGGAAGGGAAAGAAGAACGGTAATGGAAAGGGTCAGCAGCATAACCCGGCGAGTCAAGGAGGCAATAAGCGTAAGGCGGATGGTAACCTGGAATTTGTGGCCAATGCATAGGGTAACAATCAGAAACGCAAAGGAAAACCACCCCCTCGGTTTGGTGGGCCAGGTCCGTCTCTTGAGCAACTACTCAATGAGCCCTGCCCGAAACACGGTACCCGGGAACGACCAGTGACTCATCTATGGAAGGATTGCGCAATCATGAAGGCTTTCAAGAATTCTAATACGTTTGATGGCAATCAAGGCCCAGGCGGCGGCTCAGGAGCTGGCGGCTTTCATGGTCTGGGCGGCGGTTCAGGATCCGGTTTTCAGGGAAGCCAGGGTGGTTATAATCAACAGCAGTCTGGTCAAGGAGGTCAGCAGCAGCAGCAGTCGGGTTATCGGAGCCATTCAAAACAGCTAAACAGTGGGCAGTATCACGTGTTCACCACAAGTTTGTGTAAACGGGATCAGAAAGTTCATAGGAGGGCGGTGAATTCTGTTGAGCCGGCAGTCCCTCGTTACTTGAGGTGGTCGGAACAACCTATTGTCTGGAGCAGGGAGGATCACCCTCCCCGGGTTGATAATCCGGGTCAACTGGCCTTGGTAGTGGCACCGCAGGTTGGTGGTTATAAATTTACTAAGGTGCTCATGGATGGAGGTAGCAGCATCAACATCCTCTATTATGAGACCTTTCGGCGCATGGGCTTAACTGACAAGAATTTAAAGACTTCCAACACCGTCTTCCAGGAGTGGTACCTGGTAAGTCGGCGTATCCTGTGGGTAAGATTGAGCTAGAGGTGGCCTTTGGAGACGAGCATGATTCTAGGGCAGAAAAGTTAACTTTTGAAGTGGTAAAAATCAAGAGCCCATATCACGCTTTGTTCGGGCGGCCGGCTTATGCCAAGTTCATGGCGCGGCCGTGTTATGTTTATTTACAGCTCAAGATGTCGGGTTACAAAGGTACCATCACTGTGCATGGAAGCCGAAAGGTGGCCCTGGAATGCGAAGAAGGCGATGCGGCTTATGCCGAGTCTGTCTGTGCAGCAGAGGAGCTCAAATTTTCTCAAGATAACGTTGACCCGGCGGATATGACCTCCCTCAAGAAGCCGACTATGGAGCATGACCCGGCCATGAAGTTTAAATCGGCTGCAGATACTAAGCTCGTTGATTTTACTCCGGGCGATTCGTCTAAGCAATTCAGCATCAGTTCCAACTTGGATCCTAAATAGGAAAGCGCGCTCATCGAGTTCATCCGTGAGAACCGGGACATTTTTGCATGGAAGCCTTCTGACATGCCGGGTGTACCGAGAGGACTCGCTGAGCACACTCTTAATATTGATCCAAAGTATAAGCCGGTCAGGCAGTTTCTGCGGCGATTCAATGAGGAACGACGAAAAGCTATAGGAGAAGAGGTCGCCCGGCTCTTGGCGGCTGGGTTCATTGTCGAAGTGTTTCACCCGGAGTGGTTGGCTAACCCGGTGCTCGTGCTCAAGAAAAACGGCACCTGGCAGATGTGTGTGGATTACACGGACCTAAATAAGGCTTGTCCGGCTGATCCTTTCGCTCTCCCCCGTATTGATCAAATCATTGATGCTACGGCGGGTTGTGCGCGTTTGAGCTTTTTGGATGCTTACTCTGGTTATCATCAGATCAAGATGGCAGTTAAGGACCAGGAGAAGACGGCTTTCATCACTCTGTTTGGAGCCTTCTGCTATGTGTCTATGCCTTTTGGGCTCAAGAGTGCCTAGGCGACTTATCAACTGTGTGTACAGAATTGTCTCCACAATCAGATTGGGCGCAATGTTCAGCTTATGTGGATGCCATAGTGGTGAAATCCAGAGAGGCGGAAACCTTGATATCTGATCTCAGAGAAACCTTTGACAATCTTCGGGTTTACAAAATGATGCTTAACCCGGAGAAGTGTGTATTTGGTGTGCCTGCAGGCAAGCTTTTGGGATTCTTGGTATCAAACAGGGGCATCGAGGCTAATCCGGAGAAGATTAAGGCAATCACTTCTTTGACTAAACCGGCATGTATCAATGATGTTTAGCGACTGGCGGGTCATGTTGCCGCTTTAAGCCGGTTCATAAGCCGGTTAGGTGAGAAGGCCCTACCGCTGTACCAATTGATGAAGAAGGCAGACACCTTTGTCTGGAGTAATGCTGCTAATGCCGCTTTTGAGGATTTGAAGAGGCAGTTATCTGAGCCGCCAGTTCTTGCAGCCCCCATTGACAAAGAGCCTTTCCTGTTATATGTGGCTGCTAATTCACGAGCCATCAGTGTGGCAATTGTGGTAGAGCGCAAGGAGGCTGGTAAGGAACATCCGGTTCAACAGCCGGTTTATTATGTCAGTGAGGTACTCATCGAGTCAAAACAAAGATATCCTCATTAGCAGAAACTTGTTTATGGGGTGTTCATGGCAAGCCGGAAGCTGAAGCAATACTTCCAAGGTCACCCTATTACTGTGGTAAGTTCTGCCCCCTTGGGAGACATTATTCAGAACAGAGAGGCTACAGGACGAGTCACCAAGTGGGCCATCGAGCTCGGGCCTCATGGTCTGAAGTACGTACCACGCACTGCCATTAAGTCTCAAGCTTTGGTGGATTTCATCAACGACTGGACAGAGCTACAGGCACCTGAGGAGAAGCCCGATAACACTTATTGGACTATTCACTTTGATGGGTCCAGACAGTTGGAAGGCTCGGGGGCTGGAGTCGTGTTAACTTCCCCTCGAGGTGATAAATTTTGTTATGTGCTCCAGCTTATGTTTCCTTGTACTAACAATGCAGCTGAGTACGAGGCCCTACTCCATGGTCTCTGGATGGCCAAAGAGATGAACTTGAGCCGGGTAAGATGCTTGGGAGACTCAGACCTTGTGGCTCAACAGGTGTCAGGCAAGTGGGACTCTAAAGATCCCCTTATGGCAGCTTACCGTCGTGAAGTCGATGCTATGGCTGGACATTTCAAGGGTTATGTGGTGGAACACATTGATCGAAGGAAGAATGAGGCGGCTGATGCCTTAAGACGGCTGAGATCTCAGCGTAAGCCGGTGCCGCCTAACACCTTTCTTGATGTTTTGAATAATCCTTCTGTTAAGTTACCTACAGAGGAAGATCTGGCAATACCAGACCCAGAGGCACAGCTAGTGGCGGCTCTCCACGTTGTCCCGGATTGGACAATGCCTTATTTGGCTTACATGACCCGGGGAGAGTTGCCTGAAGATGAGACCTTGGCAAGACAAATCACCCGGCGGTCCAAGTCCATGACAATTGTCAATGGCGAGTTACATCATTGCAGCGTCACTGGAGTGTTTCAATGTTGCGTGTCACCTACAGAGGGTCAGGAGATCCTTCGTGAGATTCATGAAGGCGATTGTGGTCATCACGACGGCTCAAAATCTCTTGTGGCCAAAGCTTTCCATCATGGGGTTTATTGGCTGACGGCTCATGCTGATGCAGAAGACCTGGTCAGTAAATGTGATGGATGTCAGAAATTCTCACGACGAGCCCATGTGCCGGCTCAAGAATTGAGGACGATTCCAATTACTTGGCCATTTGCAGTCCGGGGGCTTGATATGGTCGGGCCTTTCAAAAGGTCTAAGGATAAAAAGACGTACCTCTTGGTGGCGGTTGACAAGTTCACAAAGTGGGTGGAGGCGGAGCCAGTCAGTAAGTGTGATGCAGCCACGGCGGTCCAGTTTATGAAAAAGGTGATTTTTCGCTTTGGTTTCCACACAGCATTATAACTGATAATGGCACTAACCTCTCCAGAGGAGCTATGGAGGAGTTCTGTCAACGAGAGCATATCCAGCTTGACGTTTCAGCTGTGGCTCACCCTCAATCCAATGGTCAAGTAGAATGAGCTAATCAAGAAATCTTGAGGGGTATCAAGCCCCGGCTCTTGGTCCCCTTGCAGCGGACGCCGGGTTGTTGGGTGGAGGAGTTACCTTCTGTACTTTGGAGCATCAATACTACACCTAACAGATCTACGGGTTACACGCATTTCTTTATGGTGTATGGAGCAGATGCGGTCCTGCCAAGTGACATCCATGACTCACCCCGTGTGGTGGCTTATGTTGAGGAAGACAATGAAAAAGCTCGGCAAGACGCACTTGACCTGTTGGATGAAGAGCGAGACTTGGCAATAGCCCGCTCGATGATTTACCAGCAAGACCTGCGCTGCTACCACAGCCGCCGGGTTAGGTCCAGAACCTTTCAGGAAGGCTACTTAGTGCTCCGACTCATCCAGGATCAATCTGACATGCACAAGCTATTCCCTCCTTGGGAAGGACCCTTTGTGGTCAGCAAGAATCTGAACAACGGATCATACTACCTTATCGACGTTCGGGAACACAAAGACTCACGTAAGTCGGAGGAGGACACCCGTCGGCCATGGAATATCGCTCATCTTCGGCCTTATTATACTTGAGCCATCGGCTCTAATGTGTATATACTTATACTATGTATATTACATAAAGCAATAAAGCAAGACCTTTGTCCTTTTTTCCACTCCCAAAAAAGGTTTATGTGTTTTCTTTGTCAGGTGGTGGAGATAACCAAGGAGAAGCGGATCATATCTGAAGAAGAATTGGGCCCGGTGTCTTGAGGTTTTAAGTCAAAGAAGTGCAAAACGTCTCTAAAGAATTTTGAACCGGGAGGAGCAAATCCCCGGCTCATGTGATCGGTAAAAATGATCACCTCCCCTTCCTTGGGTTGAGGTTTCTCTTCAGACGGGTCAGGAGCACGATAAGACATGACATCCTTCTTGGGCAGATGGCCAGACTTTACAAACTCGGACAGTTTGCTCTCTGTAACAATGGATGGGACCCAGTTGCAGGTAACCGGAGGTTTAACAGCTTTGGGTGCCATTGGGTAAATTGAAGCCTACAACAAGATAAAGGAAAATTTTCCGGTTTATTATAACCCGGAGAATAAACATTATTGGGTTATTTAAGATGGCGGCTTAAGAAGGGGCCTAATGACATACATGTAACTATGTGATAATGTTTAACAGCTGGAGGTATTAAAGATGATTAAGGTTTTCTTAAGTCGCCAGAGGCAAGCGGTGCTGACAGCCGGTATTATCTTAAACCGGTTACACGGACTACTATGGCTGAAACAGAGTCAACAGGCACAGTTTTTGGCTAAGTGTGGAGCAAACAGGTTTCACAAGTTGCAATTATTATTTTGGATCAAACGATGCTCTGGAAAGGAAAAATTTCTAGACCTAAAACAGTACAGGGAAGTTCATATACTCAAGGAGGGCTTCCAAAACAAGGAAATGAGATCTGTTTTCATACAGAATAAGCACACAACATCCTCCGCGGCAGTTCTATGTGGTTTTTACGATCTGAACAAGGTATTAGAGGTAAGAACTAATGGAGGTTGCGCCAGGCGGCGATGAAAATCGATGAACTCAAGACAGTACTAATGCAGATCTGAGAAAGGGGGGAAAGAGAACTCACCGATGTGGAAGAACTGCGGAGGGTTGTCGTTGTTCTCTGGTCAAAAAACAGGGTGATGCAGCGGCCTGAGTCGGTGAAGACGAGGTTTCCGACGGTGGCGGTGGCGGAGCTCGAGCAGCAGAAGAGGGAGTGCGAGGAAGAAGACGACCGGAGGAAATGAAAAAGACCTAGGTCGCGCCTATTTATAAGGAGGACCGACTGAGACGGCGCGAGAAACGAGGAGCCAAGACATCATTATCCAGCGGCCCCGACGCCTCGATTTTCGGGAGGGTCAGTAAAGGCAAAGATCCGTTGAAGATATGATGAATTAAATATAAGTTTTTATTGAATATGACGTCATGATGATTTAACCCGGAGCCATAGGATGATGTCATGACGGGTTACAATTTTCACGCAAGACAGAAGACTAAAGGCCAGTTCATAAGATTTACAAAGATTGACATGAACCGGTTCAAATCAATCTGGGGCCTAATGTTGGGGATATGACTATTTGTGTAAGCCATCCAGGAGGGGCCGGGTTATGCAAATAGAGGTTCATCAGAAGCCCAAGACCAAGGCATGAAGATGGCGGTTCACTAAAAGGCTTAAAGGCCCACATGCAACTCTGAGGCCCGTAAAGATAAACCGCCGTGCTGGTATAACTTGTACTGTAAGGTAGAAGTAACTAGTCGCCGAGCCAGACACTGTTTATGAGCCGGCCGGGACTCTGTAGGTCGCAGGGCGTCAACCCGTGTATATAAGGGGACGACCCGCCAGCGGCTTAGGGCGAAAAACAATCGATCGAGAGCCAGGCATAGCGTATCTCGCTCCCTGGTTATCGAAACCTCAAGCAATTCCAACCCAACTAGACATAGGCCTTCCTTCACCGTAAGGGGCTGAACTAGTATAAACCTCGCGTGTCCTTGTCCCGATTAACCCTTTTAAGCTTCCTAGTTGCGATGGCTCCACGACTAAGTCCTTGCAAAAGGACATCTGTCGTGACAATTCCACGACAATTTCCTTAGACCATGAGATTGTGCAACTCCCGGATACCGTAGGAGTGCTTTGGGTGTGCCAAACGTCACAACATAACTGGGTGACTATAAAGGTACACTACAAGTATCTCCGAAAGTGTCTGTTGGGTTAGCATGAATCGAGACTGGGATTTGTCACTCTGTATGATGGAGAGGTATCTCTGGGCCCACTCGGTAATGCATCATCATAATGATCTCAATGTGATCAAGTGGTTGATCACGGGATCATGCATTACGGTACGAGTAAAGTGACTTGCCGGTAACGAGATTGAATGAGGTATTGGGATACCGACGATCGAGTCTCAGGCAAGTAACGTACCGATTGACAAAGGGAATTGTATATGAGATCATCGAGGAGCATGTGGGAGCCAACATGGGTATCCAGATCCCGCTGTTGGTTATTGACCAGAGAGTTGTCTCGGTCATGTCTGCGTGTCTCCCAAACCCGTAGGGTCTACACACTTAAGGTTCAGTGACACTAGGGTTGTTGAGATATTAGCATACGGTAACCCGAAAGTTGTTCGGAGTCCCGGATGAGATCCCGGACTTCACGAGGAGTTTCGGAATGGTCCGGAGGTGAAGATTTATATATAGGAAGTCAAGTTTCCGCCATCGGGAAGGTTTCCGGGGTAATCGGTATTGTACCGGGACCACCGGAAGGGTCCCGGGGGTCCACCGGGTGGGGCCACCTATCCCGGAGGGCCCCATGGGCTGAAGTGGGATGGGAACCAGCCCCTAGTGGGCTGGTGCGCCCCCCATGGGCCTCCCCTGCGCCTAGGGTTGGAAACCCTAGGGGTGGGGGCGCCCCACTTGGCTTGGGGGGCACTCTACCCCCTTGGCCGCCGCCCCCCTTGGAGATTCAATCTCCTAGGGCCGGCGCCCCCCCTAGGGGTCCTATATATAGTGGGGGGAGGGAGGGCAGACACACCCTAGCCTCTGGCGCCTCCCTCTCCCTCCCGTGACACTCCTTCCTCTCCCTGAGCTTGGCGAAGCCCTGCCGAGATCACCGTTGCTTCCACCACCACGTCGTCGTGCTGCTAGATCTTCATCAACCTCTCCTTCCCCCTTGCTGGATCAAGTTGGAGGAGACGTCTTCCCAACCTTACGTGTGTTGAACGCGGAGGTGCCATCCGTTCGGCGCTAGGTCATCGGTGATTTGGATCACGACGAGTATGACCCCATCAACCCCGTTCTCTTGAACGCTTCTGCGCGCGATCTACAAGGGTATGTAGATGCACTCCTCTCTCCCTCGTTGCTAGACGACTCCATAGATTGATCTTGGTGATGCGTAGAAAATTTTAAAATTCTGCTACGTTCCCCAACATATAAACTATTTTACAAGCCATAGATTCATCAAAATAAGTAAACAACACTTGAAAAACAGAATCTCTCAAAAACAGAACAGTCTGTAGTAATCTGGATCAAACGTATACTTCTGGAACTTATAAAATTCCCAAATAAATTGCCGGACCTGAGGAATTTACCTATTAATCATCTTCAAAAAGAATTAACTAAATAGCACTCTCCAAATAAAAATGGCAGCAATTCTCGTGAGCACTAAAGTTTCTGTTTTTACAGCATGATGAACAAGACTTTCCCCAAGTCTTCCCAAAGGTTCTACTTGGCACAAACACTAATTAAAACACATAAAACCACATCTAAA
This sequence comes from Triticum dicoccoides, assembly GCF_002162155.2. NCBI lineage: Eukaryota > Viridiplantae > Streptophyta > Magnoliopsida > Poales > Poaceae > Triticum > Triticum dicoccoides. The sequence goes on from NC_041388.1 coordinate 436,301,843, forward strand.
CAGAGGCTATATTAATTATTTATTGCTAAACAGGAACAAAAATTAAGGAACAAAAATAAAATTGGGTTGCCTCCCAACAAGCGCTATCGTTTAACGCCCCTAGCTAGGCATGATGATTTTCAATGATGCTCACATAAAGGATAAGAACTGAAACATAAAGAGAGCATCATGAAGAGTATGACTAGCACATTTAATTCTAACCCACTTCATATCCATAGGGATTTTGTGAGCAAACAACTTTTGGGAACAAGAATCAACTTGCATAGGAAGGTAAAACAAGCATAACTTCAAAACTTTAAGCACATAGAGAGGAAACTTGGTATTATTGCAATTCCTACAAGCATATATTCCTACCTCATAATAATTTTCAGTAGAATCATGAATGAATTCAACAATATAACTATCACACAAAGAATTATTTTCATGATCTACAAGCATAGAATTTTTATTACTCTCCACATAAGCAAATTTCTTCTCATGAATAGTAGTGGGAGAAAACTCAACAAAGTAACTATCATGGGATTGAAAATTGAAATCAAGATGACAAGTTTCATTGTTATTATTTTTCTTTAAAGCATACATGTCATCACAATAATAACCATAGATAGGAGGCATGCTTTCATCATAATAAATTTGCTCATCAAAACTTGGGGGACAAAAAATATCATCTTCATCAAACATAGCTTCCCCAAGCTTGTGGCTTTGCATATCATTAGCATCATGGATATTAAAGGAATTCATACTAACAACATTGCAATCATGCTCATCATTCAAATATTTAGTGCCAAACATTTTACAGATTTCTTCTTCTAGCACTTGAGCACAATTATCCTTTCCATCATACTCACGAAAGATATTAAAAAGGTGAAGCGTATGAGACAAACTCAATTCCGTTTTTAAATAGTTTTCTTTTATAAACTAAACTAGTGATAAAACAAGAAACTAAAAGACTCGATTGCAAGATCTAAAGATATACCTTCAAGCACTCACCTGCCCGGCAACGGCGCCAGAAAAGAGCTTGATGCTACTACACAACCTTCTTCTTGTAGATGTTGTTGGGCCTCCAAGTGCAGAGGTTTGTAGGACAGTAGCAAATTTCCCTCAAGTGGATGACCTAAGGTTTATCAATCCGTGGGAGGCGTAGGATGAAGATGGTCTCTCTCAAGCAACCCTGCAACCAAATAACAAAGAGTCTCTTGTGTCCCCAACACGCCCAATACAATGGTAAATTGTATAGGTGCACTAGTTCGGCGAAGAGATGGTGATACAAGTGGTATATAGAAGGTAGATAATAGTTTTTGTAATCTGAAATTATAAAAACAGCAAGGTAACAAGTGATAAAAGTGAGCGTAAATGGTATTGCAATGATAGGAAACAAGGCCTAGGGTTCATACTTTCACTAGTGCAAGTTCCCTCAACAATCATAACATAATTGGATCACATAACTATCCCTCAACATGCAACAAAGAGTCACTCCAAAGTCACTAGAACGAACAAAGAGATTATGGTAGGGTACGAAACCACCTCAAAGTTATTCTTTCCAATCAATCCGTTGGGCTATTCCTATAAGTGTCACAAACAGCCTTAGAGTTCGTACTAGAATAACACCTTAAGACACAAATCAACCAAAACCCTAATGTCACCTAGATACTCCAATGTGACCTCAAGTATCCATGGGTATGATTATATGATATGCGTCACACAATCTCAGATTCATCTATTCAACCAACACATAGAATCTCAAAGAGTGCCCCAAAGTTTCTACCGGAGAATCACGACGAAAACGTGTGCCAACCCCTATGCATAGGTTCGTGGGCGAAACCCGCAAGTTGATCACCAAAACATACATCAAGTGAATCACGTGGTATCCCATTGTCACCATAGATACGCACGGCAAGACATACATCAAGTGTTCTCAAATCTTTAAAGACTCAATCCTATAAGATAACTTCAAAGGGGAAACTCAATCCATTACAAGAGAGTAGAGGGGGAGGAGAAACATAAGATCCAACTATAATAGCAATGCTCGCGATACATCAAGATCATGCCAAATCAAGAACATGAGAGAGAGAGATCAAACACATAGCTACTGGTACATACCCTCAGCCCCGAGGGAGAACTAAACCCTCCTCGTCATGGAGAGCGCCGGGATGATGAAGATGGCCACCGGAGAGGGATTCCCCCCTCCGGCAGGGTGCCGAAACGGGTCTAGATTGGTTTTCGGTGGCTACGGAGGCTTCTGGCGGCGGAACTCCTGATCTATTGTGCTCTCTGATGTTTTTAGGGTATATGGAGATATATAGGCGGAAGAAGTACGTCAGGAGGGCCACGAGGGGCCCACGAGGGTGGAGGGCGCGCCCTAGGGGGGTGAGCGCGCCCCCTACCTCGTGGCTCCCTTGTTTCTTTCCTGACGTGCACTCCAAGTCTTCTGGGCTTCTTCTGATCCAGAAATAAGTTCCGTGAAGTTTCAGGTCAATTGGACTTCGTTTGATTTTCCTTTTCTGCGATACTCTAAAACAAGGTAAAAACAGAAACTGGCGCTGGGCTCTAGGTTAATAGGTTAGTCCCAAAAATCATATAAAATAGCATATAAATGCATATAAAACATCCAAGGTTGATAATATAATAGCATGGAACAATCAAAAATTATAGATACGTTGGAGACGTATCAGCATCCCCAAGCTTAATTCCTGCTCGTCCTCGAGTAGGTAAATGATAAAAACAGAATTTTTGATGTGGAATGCTACCTAACATATTCATCATGTATTTCTCTTTATTGTAGCAAGAATATTCAGATCCATAAGATTCAAGACAAAAGTTTAATATTGACATAAAAATAATAATACTTCAAGCATACTAACTAAGCAATCATGTCTTCTCAAAATAACATGGCCAAAGAAAGCTATCCCTACAAAATCATATAGTCTGGCTATGCTCCATCTTCACCACATAAAATATTTAAATCATGCACAACCCCGATGACAAGCCAAGCAATTGTTTCATACTTTTGATGTTCTCAAACCTTTTCAATCTTCACGCAATATATGAGCGTGAGCCATGGATATAGCACTATAGGTGGAATAGAATGGTGGTTGTGGAGAAGACAAAAAGGATAAGATTGTCTCACATCAACTAGGCGTATCAATGGGCTATGGAGATGCCCATCAATAGATATCAATGTGAGTGAGTAGGGATTGCCATGCAACGGTTGCACTAGATCTATAAGTATATGAAAGCTCAACAAAAGAACTAAGTGGGTGTGCATCCAACTCGCTTGCTCACGAAGACCTAGGGCAATTTTGAGGAAGCCCATCATTGGAATATACAAGCCAAGTTCTATAATGTAAAATTCCCACTAGTATATGAAAGTGACAACATAGGAGACTCTCTATCATGAAGATTATGGTGCTACTTTTAAGCACAAGTGTGGTAAAAGGATAATAGCATTGCCCTTCTCTCTTTTTCTCTTATTTTTTTATTTGGGCCTTCTCTTCTTTTTATGGCCTCTTTTCTCTTTTTTTATTTGGGCTTCTTTGGCCTCTTTTATTTATTTATTTTCGTCCGTGTCAGGACCCCGATTCCAAGTCACATCGATCTAGCCGGTAACACCTCATATCACTTTGCGGCCTCACGCACGGTATCCCATGGGTGTCGCCTTACCATGGCCCGGGACCGTTTGCGCCTTTTGGCTCACGTATATGATAGTGTCGCTAGCATCCATATGATAGAGAACCCGGGCCGACATGGCTAGTCGTGAACCCAAAGCGGTATAGACCTATGGAGACAGGCATGCATGAATCACATCAAACATGTCGATCATCAGCGAGTGATTCCGGGCTGTAGCACTGGGCTAACAGGACTCCGGGGAACCCGGGCTGTAGCAGGCTAGGCAGGACTCCGGATATCACCCCTGACATTTCCCCGAAGGGACAGACATAGGAACAAAGTGAAACACATGCCGGCCAGTCAAGTGTCCTGAGCAGTAGTGCTAGGCTAGCAGGACTCCGGTGAACCGGGCTGTAGCGGACTACTATGGCTCAAGGAACACTAGACTACATTTCCCCATAAGAAGGGCTGCCAAGGATAAACAACTAGATTGTCGGATCCCACTCATACCAAGCATTTCAATCATACGCACAATATGCCCGATATGAGTACATACAACATGGCATCACAACAAAACTCTACAACTCAAGTACTTTATTTAAAGGCTCCAGAGAGCCATACATAACAAGTTCATACAGATAGGGGTCACATGACCCGACACTCAAGTCATACAATCATACAAGCACATGCGGAAGCAACTAGTCTGAGTACAGACTCTAGAAAGAAAGAAGGCTTCTCGAAGCCTGTCTATCTACATAGGGCCCTCCATGGCCAGGATCACCACCCGGGTGGCTAGTCACTCGTTGACATCAAGGTCTACGTAGAACCCATCGGAGGGGGCGGTGTTGTCATCTGAAAACAGTAATTAAGCAAACATGAGTACAAAGGTACTCAGCAAGTCTTACATCGGAACCTACTAAACATGCTTATTCTCAAGAAGGTGGTGGGGTTAATGCAGCAAGCCAGCTTTGACTCTTGGCTAAGCTATCCTACGGAACTCCACCAGTAAAATAGTTTTCGCACACGAGTCCACTACTCACCAACACAATACTCCACCGGGGATCCTCCCTCGTCATCCTACGAGAGGGCCATCCTCGGTACTCACACTTATCTTGAGTCTTTTAGTAGTATCCATTAACTTGTGTATGAACTGTATAGGCAACCAAGTAGTCCTTTACCGCGGACGCGGCTATTCGAATAGTTTTATACCCTGCAAGGTGTACTTCTTCATACACGCTTTCACCACTTACCGCCATTTACACGACATGTACTCGGCAACCTTCAAGCGGAAGCCCAGCGAGGGTGTCGGCCACGGCCTACCTAACACTTAAGTCTCTAGTCCAGGGTTATCGCCTATCCAAGTTCCATACGCAGGGAGTCCGGCCGAGTTCCACATACGGCCCCGAACGATGTGAACAGGGTCCCGAGACGCCTAACGGGCGCCCGGCATACCCGGCCACGGTGTATCTACCGCAACATAGCCCACCCCTAGGGTCAGCGCTACGCACGGCCGCCAACACATAACCTACAAACACCAGAAACTATTTGCAACTCCTGGACAGAGTACTAGGGTGATTAAGAAGCCGAGAGGGTTCATTGGTTTCGGGCCCAATGTACGGTAGTAACTGCATCTTAAATCACACATACATATCTCATTTCTTATGGATGGCCTCAATGAAACAACCCACCATGTACTCCTACATGGCCTCTCATCGATACCTTTACTAAAACATGTTCAACACATCCCTCATATTACCGACATAAACATTTCACTCTAGCCCATCACCCAGATGAACCAGACCTGACGCAACTCTAAGCATAGCAGGCATAGCAAGGTAGGAATCACATACATGGCTCAATCAACTCCTACACATGCTAGTGGGTTTCATCTAATTACTGTGGCAATGACATGTCATGCAGAGGATAAGGGTTCAACTACCGTAACACACAGCAGTTTGAATCGCGTTGTCTTAGTGCAGTAGACAAGAGCAGAAGCGAGAACATGGGTATGTATCGAAATGATCAATGGTTGCTTGCCTGATGGAGTGGTAGTGGGATACTGCCCTTCAGTTGGATACTCGTGAATATCCTCGGAGGCAGAACCTACCACGAAGAACACATCGGAACACAATCAACACATGACGATATGCAACAATATGATGCATGCTATGACATGGCAATATGAATGTGTCCTGGCCTAATGCAAGTTATAATAGAAAGGAATGAACTCATTTGAATCAAAGATTCAAATATTAGCTCATTAAACATGGCCTTAATAGTGCATTTCCTTATTCTTCTTAAACAGCAAGGTAAACTTGTTTTGTCATGCATGAAACCATTACAGATGGATAGATTGAATTTTTTTGATCATTTTTCATATATAAATCTTTGCATTTGGAGCTATGGTTGATTTTCTATGATTTTTAGAAGTTTTGACTATTTTCTGGAATTTCCTGTATAAGAATAATTCCAGTAATTTAATTACTGCGTCAGCATTACGTCAGGGTGACGTCAGTGGTCAACAGGGACGTCCAGGTCAAACCTGACTGGTGGGTCCCGCATGTTAGTAGTTAATTAAGCTAATTATTTTTAGTTAAAACTAATCTGATTTAGTTAACAGAGGGGGCCCACTTGTCATTGACTCAGGGGAGTCAAACTAGGGTCAAACCCCTGGTCGGCGGGGCTAATCCCGCCGGCATTGAGCCGCCGGCGAGGCCGAGACGGCGGAGGGCTTCAGATTTGGTCCCCTGGTGACCAAATCGACGGCGGAGACGTGCTACACGTAGCTGGGGCTCTCGCGCATCTAGTGGGGCAAGTGGGAGGAGCTGGGGTGGAGCGAGCTCGCCGGAATCGAGCTCGTGGCGGCGGCCGGAGTTCGAGCGGGGTTGGTTTCGAGGCTACGATGCACTGGAGAAGGAGTTGGTGGTGGCTACGGGTTCCTGGTGCTGCGCAGAGCTCAACGGTGGGCTTGGCTTCGAGCCACTGTGGCTCTGGCCACGACGGCGCCATGGCCGGCGGCGGGGAGCTCTTGGGTGCGGTGGAGGTGGCGGCTACAGGGGCCAAACGAGCATGGGAGCTAGGGAAAAAGGAAGAGGAGCTCACAGCAGGGTCGGAGAGGGGGTCAGCGAGCTCGGGGAGGTCCTGGCGGCGGCGAATCGGCCGGAGATGGCTCGGGTGCCTGAGGTTGAAGACGAGGGCGAAGACGGCGTTCGGCGGCGGTTGGAGTCGCGTGGGTCGGCGGGGAGGTGCAGGGCGACGAGGCGGAGCTATTGGGCTCGTCGGAGGGGCGAGGGGGTGCTCTGGTGGCAACTACGGCGATCGGCGGCGAGGTTCGCGCTCGGCCATCATGAGGGAGAGTGAGAGAGACGAGGGGGAGAGTGCGAGAGGATGAGAGGGGGACGTGGGGGTCGCGTGGCATCCCTGGACGTCTCCGAGGCGTCGGCGGAAGCAGGAGGTAGCCAGCGTGTGGCCGCGGGCGCCGGCCACGCGCTCCGCGTCCTTCTGGCGGGAGGAGGACGACGACTGGCAGCCAATCGGCTAGGCCGAGCCAGGTGGGCTGGGCCAGCACAGGTAAGGCCCAGGTGGCTTCCCTCTCTCTCTTTTTTTCTAATTTGTTTATGTTTTTCTATTTAACTGCAACTGTTGGGCTTTAATTAAAATACTAAAACGTTTTCCAAAAATTCTGAAAATAATTATGGGCTCTGTTTAGATTATTTCCAACAGCAAACATTTATTTCCAGAATTATTTGAGCATTTAAATTATTTTATAGCATTTAAATGCCCAAATTCAAATACTTATGGTTTAATTCAATGACCTTCTGTTGATCTAGAAAATTGTGCACCAATTTTGCCAGAGGTTCTAACCCAAGACAAAGAGGGTGAACTTTTTAGAAGGGCATTTCAGGTTCATTGAAAATAATTTTAGTAAACCCTAGTTGTTTCCAGGGGGGGTGTTGGGGGTTCTGTCATCCCCATTTCAAATTTAAGAGGAAAATAAACATGATGCACACTCTAATGCTTGAACTAGCTGGGGTGTGACAACTCACCCCCACTCAAAAGAATCTTGTCCCGAGATTTAGGATCCTCCGGGAAGAAGGTGGGGTACTCGAGTCGAAGACGATCCTCCCTTTCCCAAGTGGCTTCTTTCTCGGAATGGTGTGACCATTGAACCTTGAGAAACTTGATATTATGACGTCGAGTGGTACGCTCGGCTTGATCAAGGATACGAATGGGATATTCCTGATATGAGAGGTTACCTTGTAGATCAAGCGTTTCGTGGTCCACTCCACGGATGGGATCCGCGAAGCAACGCCTGAGTTGAGAAGCGTGGAAGACATCATGAACTCTGGAAAGATGCGAAGGTAGTTCCAATTGGTAGGCAACTTCTCCTCGTTTGGCAAGAATGCGAAAGGGTCCAATTGTAACGAGGAGCCAATTTGCCTTTGATACCGAAACGATGGGTTCCCTTTAACGGGGTAACCCGAAGGTAAGCCTTCTCGTCGACTTCATAAGTCATAGGCTTATGTTTACGATCATATTGACTCTTTTGACGAGATTGGGCTGTTTTCAATTTCTCACGAACAACGCGAACCTGCTCTTCTGCTTCCTGAATCATATCCGGGCCAAAGAGTTGTCTTTCCCCGGTTTCTGACCAGTTAAGAGGCGTTCGACATTTTCGTCCATTGAGAACTTCGAAAGGAGCCTTGCCCAAGCTGGCTTGATAACTATTGTTATAAGCAAACTCCGCGAATGGGAGGCAATTCTCCCAACCCATTCCGAACGAGATGACAGAGGCTCGGAGCATATCTTCCAGAATTTGATTGACTCGCTCTACTTGACCACTTGATTGAGGATGGAAGGCGGTACTAAAAGAGAGACGAGTTCCCATAGCATTTTGGAAACTTTCCCAAAATCGAGAGGTGAAGAGACTCCCACGGTCTGAATTAATTTCAAATGGAACACCATGAAGAGACACTATTCGGGAGATGTATAAATCGGCTAGCTGGCTAGCGGTGATACTCTCATGAACAGGTAGAAAGTGGGCTACTTTGGAAAGTCGGTCGATCACGACGAAGATGGCATTATTCCCTCTCTTGGTCCTGGGAAACCCAGTGATGAAATCCATACTGATTTTATCCCATTTCCATTCAGGAATAGCCAAAGGTTGAAGGGTGCCAGCAGGCCGTTGATGCTCTGCTTTAACACGACGACAAACATCGCAATTAGCAATGTAATGAGCGATTTCCCTCTTCATACTAGTCCACCAAAACCTCTGGCGTAGGTCTTGATACATTTTGGTACTACCGGGATGAATGGTGAGAGGGGATTCATGAGCTTCCTTAAGGATCAGCCGCCTCAGGTTTTGTGCCTTTGGAACCACTAGGCAATTTCCAAAGTATACGACACCTTGATCATCAATGGAGAAACAATTCACGACTCCTTTCTTAATGTTTCTCTTAATACGGGAGATTCCCGGATCTACCTTCTGTGCCTTGATGATCTGATCCGTAAGGGTAGGTTTTGCCACTAGGGTGGATAGGAATCCTCGAGGAACAATGTGAAGATTAAGCTTATGAAATTCCTCATGGAGAAGTGGTTGACTTTGTTGTAACATCAGATTGTTACAATAGGACTTACGGCTTAGCGCATCAGCCATGACATTGGCTTTGCCCGGGGTGTAAGTTATTCCTAAGTCGTAATCTGAGATCAACTCAACCCAACGTCTTTGCCTGAGATTCAAATCTGGTTGGGTGAAGATATATTTCAAACTTTGGTGATCGGTGAAGATCTCGCAACGATTACCGAGAAGGTAATGTCGCCAAGTTTTAAGTGCATGGACTACAGCTGCAAGCTCTAGATCATGTGTGGGATAATTTTCCTCATGTGGGTGTAATTGCCGTGAAGCATAGGCAATTAACTGACGATCTTGTATGAGTATGCAACCTAGTCCTTGTCGCGAGGCGTCGCAATAGATAATAAAGTCCTTGGAGAAATCTGGTGGTACCAGTACGGGAGCAGATGTCAGGCGTCTTTTCAGTTCCTGAAAACTGAACTCACACTATGGAGTCCACTCGAACTTTTTATCTTTCTTGAGGAGTTCAGTCAGAGGTTTAGCAACCTTGGAGAAATTCTCGACGAAGCGGTGGCAATAGCTCGCTAAGCCAAGGAAGCTCCGAACTTGCTTAAACGTCTCAGGTGGAGTTCAATCAAGGATGGCTTGAACTCGCTCGGGATTGACAGCAATACCCTTACCAGAGATTACATGGCCTAGATAGGTCACTTCTGGCAACCAAAATTCACACTTGGAGAATTTGGCGTAAAGGCGATGCTCTCGAAGTTTCATCAATACCAGCCTTAGATGTTCGGCATGTTCCTCTTCATTCTTGGAGTAGATGAGTATGTCATTGAGGTATACTACGACAAATTTGTCCAAGTACTCCATGAAAACCGAGTTCATTAACCGGGAGAAGGTGGTTGGGGCATTGGTTAAACCGAAGGACATCACGGTGTACTCGTATTGGCCATAACGAGTAACAAAGGCCGTTTTGGGAATGTCCCCATTTCTGATTTTGATTTGATGGTAGCCCAACCTCAAATCCATCTTGGAAAAGACTGAGGATCCAACAAGCTAATCATACAGATCGTTGATCCTGGGAAGCGGATATTTGTTCTTGATGGTGACCAAGTTGACAGGTCGGTAATCCACAACCATTTGATCCGTTCCATCCTTCTTCTTAACGAAGAGGACGGGGCAAGCCCAAGGAGAGGACCTAGGACGGATGAAACCCTTTTCAAGGACTCATCGAGTTGGTTCTTAAGCTCGGCTAGTTCTAAGGGTGCCATCTTGTAGGGTCTTCTAGAAATTGGAACGGTTCCTGGAACAAGGTCTATCACAAACTCGACATCCCTGTCAGGTGGAACACCTGGCAGTTCTTCTGGAAAGACATCCGGAAAGTCTCGGACTACCGGAACATCCTCAAGGTCTGGAAGGGGGTTGGCATTTAAAGAGTAAAGCTGGCGCTTGGCCACTCGAGTTAAGACATTGACTGTCTTGCCCGATGGGTGAGTGAGTTGAACGGTTCTAGTGGCACAATCGATCTTAGCATAATGAGCTGACATCCAGTCCATACCCAAGATGATGTTTATGTCCGAGGACTTGAGAGCTATTAAGGATGCAAGGAAGACAAGTCTATCGACAAGGATTTCGTTCCCATGGCTTACTCTAGAAGTTTGCCATCTAGAGCCAGGAGTTTGAATTTCCATGGTAGAGGGCATGTCACAGAATGTCATGTTGTGCAATCGAGCATAGTTCTCGGATATGAATGAATGAGATGCTCCAGTATCAAAAAGAACAGATGCCGGATGGCAGTTAACAAGGAGCGTACCAAGAACAACGTTGGGATCCTCATGAGCCTCCTCGGCTGAAACATAGTTGACATGGCCATGGGCAGTGGTGACCGGCTTGGCGTAGAATGTCTTTCCCGCGGGCTTACCATGGCCAACGGACTTTCCAGTCTGAATGGGGTTGTTGTTCTGGGGACACTCTCGACTATAGTGACCCGGCTCTCCACACTTAAAGCATGTCACCATATTGGGGCGTGGAGCAGCATTAGCAGCGGGGCCACCATAGGGCTTGGGTGGTGCAAATTGCTGGTTGGGACGAGGCGCCTCAAAGGATGGCCTCGGAATGAACCTGGGTGGCAGTTCTGTGCTTGGAATCCACCCCCGGCGCTTCTGAGTTCCAGAGCCGGATGATGAGCCAAAGTCACGGGAATGCTTGCGTGAAGCGTCATAATCAGTCTGGCCCGTCTCAGCACTGATGGCTTTATTGACCAACTTCTGAAAGGAGGTGCACTTGTGCAGACGAAGATCGCGGCGAAGCTCATGGCTAAGTCCCTTGCGGAACCTTGCCTGCTTCTTAGCGTCAGTAGATACCTCTTCAGGAGCATAGCGTGCCAGATTTCCAAATTCACGACTATATGCATCCACAGCCAGTCTTCCCTGGGTGAAATTGCAGAACTCCTCCCTCTTGCGATCCATGAGACCTTCCGGAATGTGATGCTCACGGAAAGCCTCACTGAATTCAGCCCAAGTAGTGATTTGGCCGACCGGGCGCATAGCTTCGAAGTTTTCCCGCCAAAGGCTAGCAGGGCCTTCGAGGTGATAGGCAGCATAGGTAACCTTGTCGGCTTTGGCTACGTTGGCAGAATGTAGCTTGTGGGTAATGCTGCGAAGCCCGTCATCCGCGTCGAGGGGTTCGACGGAATGGTTAAACTTTGGTGGGTACAGCTTGATAAAGTCATTGATCGACACCAAGTCATTTCGCGGGTGGCGTGCAGTGTTATGCTCAATCCGCTCTAGCAGGCGGTTAGTCTCACGCTTGTTTCTTTCCGCCTCCAGCATTACTTCGGCCAGAGAAGGCGGGTGAGGCAGATTTTCACCCCTAGCTACACTGGCTTCCCCCTGCTCCGAGGCAGTAGGGTTGCTGCGGGTGTTGACCATCCTAGGAGAAAACAAGACAATGGTTTAGATAAGGATGGCTCAAACTTAGCAAGGAAGTGCAGTATGTAATGGATAACACGGAATGCAGAGATGTTCATCCGTATGTCATGGTAATATAAAACTGCCATATATATACCAACGGTCATACACATCATACATAGTTTAGTACAAGCCAGGCTATAGTACAACTATGACGGAAGACGTTACATCTCATCGAAGGCATTCCAAGCTCCTATACATTATTTGTCTACACCTCCGAAACTGACTACACACTAGGTCGTATTCCACAAGTCATGCAGGACAGTGGAGATACAACTACTACAATACTAGTGGTACTACTACTAACTCAGACAGCTCCGTAGTAGTCCTCATAGAAGTCACCTCCGTAGCCTGGAAGTTCAACATGACCATCCGGGAACAGACGGTCCTGAGGAGCCTGTGGACCATAGGGGATAGGATGAGGTCTTGGACCAACAAACGGTGGCCTGCGGGGACCACAGGGTGGGTTGATGCCTCCCACATCATGCCAATCCACCATGTCTGGCAGAGCTGATCTCACAGGATACAGATCCCTTGTATCCATACATCCAGCTTGCACCGTAGGTGCAAACCGAGTCAATGTGGCCCAATGATCAGCACGGGTATTGAAAAGCTCCAGCCTCAAGGCCCGATTCTCTCGGTCCTTATCTTCGAGCATCTCAGCAGTGGTACGAGTTAATGAGTCCTCCTGAGTGGAGTCAGCATAGATAGCCTGAAGATACCCTTGCGCTCCCGGAAGTGAAGCTGGCATGTAACGGAAGTCGGTGTTCCGAAGCAGGCCAGTCCGGACTCGCATAATGGTCATCATGGAATAGGCAGCATCCTGCACAACCATCTCAACAGTAACCCCCAGTCCATAGGAACAGTGAAGGGGCTCGGTAGATCCAGGATAAGAAGGAAATATCCTGACGGTGCAGAAATATTGGCTTTGATTAAAGTCTCGAAATTGCTCTTCGACGGTGTATTCGAGATACCAACGGTAACCCATCTCGATCATTACCCGGACTAACATAGCAGTATGACCGGGCACGTCGAGGCACCGGGTCAGGCGAACCACTTGGTTTTGAACACGGTTGGCCATCTGAAAGCACAACCATAAAGAAAAGACATCAGAATTTCTAGGGAAAATTGGACAGCATAACAGTTGTAAATGCTCAGTAAAAGATTTGGGACATCCACAACAGTTTGCAATACCACTCAACAACATCATATCAAGGTTCTGATCCAATTAGCAACATACTAAGAATAGTAGAAACTGAACTGGGACTTGTAACAACAATCCTATAAGCTACTATGGATTAGTAACACGTGAACCTGATAGAAGAAGAGAGCCTAGTCCTTAACCCACATTGAATGAGAAGAGAATGACTCAGATCAGAGGCATAGAGTAAAGGAGTAAAAGAGCCTTACATTCCCTCCCACAATCAATTCCCCTACATATAACTAAAGCATTTCTAGACTCGACATCGACCAGTTTGGCTCAACGAACCTACAGGCAGTCTGGCTCTGATACCAAAGCTGTCAGGACCCCAATTCCAAGTCACATCGATCTAGCCGGTAACACCTCATATCACTTTGCGGCCTCACGCACGGTATCCCACGGGTGTCACCTTACCATGGCCCGGGACCGTTTGCGCCTTTTGGCTCACGTATATGATAGTGTCGCTAGCATCCATATGATAGAGAACCCGGGCCGACATGGCTAGTCGTGAACCCAAAGCGGCACAGACCTATGGAGACAGGCATACATGAATCACATCGAACATGTCGATCATCAGCGAGTGATTCCGGGCTGTAGCACTGGGCTAACAGGACTCCGGGGAACCCGGGCTGTAGCAGGCTAGGCAGGACTCCGGATATCACCGCGTGACATTTCCCCGAAGGGACAGACATAGGAACGAAGTGAAACACATGCCGGCCAGTCAAGTGTCCTAAGCAGTAGTGCTAGGATAGCAGGACTCCAGTGAACCGGGCCGTAGCGGACTACTATGGCTCGAGGAACACAAGACTACATTTCCCCATAAGAAGGGCTGCCAAGGATAAACAACTAGATTGTCGGATCCCACTCATACCAAGCATTTCAATCATACACACAATATGCCCGATATGAGTACATACAACATGGCATCACAACAAAACTCTACAACTCAAGTACTTTATTTAAAGGCTCTAGAGAGCCATACATAACAAGTTCATACAGATAGGGGTCACATGACCCGACACTCAAGTCATACAATCATACAAGCACATGCGGAAGCAACTAGTCTGAGTACAGACTCTAGAAAGAAAGAAGGCTTCTCGAAGCCTGTCTATCTACATAGGGCCCTCCATGGCCAGGATCACCACCTGGGTGGCTAGTCACTAGTCGATGTCAAGGTATACGTAGAACCCATCGGAGGGGGCGGTGTTGTCGTCTGAAAACAGTAATTAAGCAAACATGAGTACAAAGGTACTCAGCAAGTCTTACATCAGAACCTACTAAACATGCTTATTCTCAAGAAGGTGGTAGGGTTAATGCAGCAAGCCATCTTTGACTCTTGGCTAAGCTATCCTACGGAACTCCACCAGTAAAATAGTTTTCGCACACGAGTCCACTACTCACCAACACAATACTCCACCGGGGATCCTCCCTCATCATCCTACGAGAGGGCCATCCTCGGTACTCACACTTATCTTGAGTCTTTTAGTAGTATCCATTAACTTGTCTATGAACTGTATAGGCAACCAAGTAGTCCTTTACCGCGGACGCGGCTATTCGAATAGTTTTATACCCTGCAGGGTGTACTTCTTCATACACGCTTTCACCACTTACCGCCGTTTACACGACATGTACTCGGCAACCTTCAAGCGTAAGCCCAGCGAGGGTGTCAGCCACGGCCTACCTAACACTTAAGTCTCTAGTCCAGGGTTATCGCCTATCCAGGTTCCATCCGCAGGGAGTCCGGCCGAGGTTTCCACATACGGCCCCGAACGATGTGAACAGGGTCCCGAGACGCCTAACGGGCGCCCGGCATACCCGGCCACGGTGTATCTACCGCAATATAGCCCACCCCTAGGATCAGCGCTACGCACGACCGCCAACACATAACCTACAAACACCAGAAACTATTTGCAACTCCTGGACAGAGTACTAGGGTGATTAAGAAGCCGTAACACACAGCAGTTTGAATCGCATTGTCTTAGTGCAGTAGACAAGAGCAGAAGCGAGAATATGGGTATGTATCGAAATGATCAATGGTTGCTTGCCTGATGGAGTGGTAGTGGGATACTGCCCTTTAGTTGGATACTCGTGAATATCCTCGGAGGCAGAACCTACCACGAAGAACACATCGGAACACAATCAACACATGACGATATGCAACAATATGATGCATGCTATGACATGGCAATATGAATGTGTCTTGGCCTAATGCAAGTTATAATAGAAAGGAATGAACTCATTTGAATCAAAGATTCAAATATTAGCTCATTAAACATGGCCTTAATAGTGCATTTCCTTATTCTGCTTAAACACCAAGGAAAACTTGTTTTGTCATGCATGAAACCATTACAGATGGATATATTGAATTTTTATGATCATTTTTCATATATAAATCTTTGCATTTGGAGATATGGTTGATTTTCTATGATTTTTAGAAGTTTTGACTATTTTCTGGAATTTCCTGTATAAGAATAATTCCAGTAATTTAATTACTGCGTCAGCATTACGTCAGGGTGACGTCAGTGGTCAACGGGGACGTCCAGGTCAAACCCCTGGTCGGCGGGGCTAATCCCGCCGGCGTTGAGCCGCCGGCGAGGCCGAGACGGCGGAGGGCTTCAGATTTGGTCCCCTGGTGACCAAATCAACGGCGGAGACGTGCTACGCGTAGCTGGGGCTCGCGCGCATCTAGTGGGGCAAGTGGGAGGAGCTGGGGTGGAGCGAGCTCGTGGCGGCGGCCGGAGTTCGGGCGGGGTTGGTTTCGAGGCTACGGTGCACGCGAGAAGGAGTTGGTGGTGGCTACGGGTTCCTGGTGCTGCGCTGAGCTCAACGGTGGGCTTGGCTTCGAGCCACTTTGGCTCTGGCCACGACGGCGCCATGGCCGGCGGTGGGGAGCTCTCGGGTGCGGTGGAGGTGGCGGCTACAGGGGCCAAACGAGCATGGGAGCTAGGGAAAAAGGAAGAGGAGCTCACAGCGGGGTCGGAGAGGGGGTCAGCGAGCTCGGGGAGGTCCTGGCGGCGGTGAATCAGCCAGAGATGGCTTGGGTGCCCGAGGTTGAAGACGAGGGCGAAGACAGCGTTCGGCGGCGGTTGGAGTCGCGTGGGTCTGTGGGGAGGTGCAGGGCGACGAGGCGGAGCTATTGGGCTCGTCAGAGGGGCGAGGGGGTGGCTCTGCTGGCAACTACGGTGATCGGCAGCGAGGTTCGCGCTCGGCCATCACGGGGGAGAGAGAGAGACGAGGGGGAGAGTGCGAGAGGATGAGAGGGGGATGTGGGGGTCGCGTGGCATCCCTGGACGTCTCCGAGGCGTCGGCGGAAGCAGGAGGTGGCCGGCGCGTGGCCGCGGGCGCCGGCCACGCGCTCCGCGTCCTTCTGGCGGGAGGAGGACGACGACTGGCAGCCAGTCGGCTGGGCCGAGCCAGGTGGGCTGGGCCACCACAGGTAAGGCCCAGGTGGCTTCCCTCTCTCTCTTTTTTTCTAATTTTTTTTATGTTTTTCTATTTAACTGCAACTGTTGGGCTTTAATTAAAATACTAAAACGTTTTCAAAAATTCTGAAAATAATTGTGGGCTCCGTTTAGATTATTTCCAACAGCAAACATTTATTTCCAGAATTATTTGAGCATTTAAATTATTTTATAGCATTTAAATGCCCAAATTCAAATACTTATGGTTTAATTCAATGACCTTCTGTTGATCTAGAAAATTGTGCACCAATTTTGCCAGTGGTTCTAACCCAAGACAAAGAGGGTGAACTTTTTAGAAGGGCATTTCAGGTTCATTCAAAATAATTTTAGTAAACCCTAGTTGTTTCCAAGGGGGGGGGGGTGTTGGGGGTTCTGTCATCCCCATTTCAAATTTAAGAGGAAAATAAACATGATGCACACTCTAATGCTTGAACTAGCTGGGGTGTGATAGTCCGGAGTCTCATTCCGACTTGTGGGGGAATCATAGTCTCCATCATCCTTTCCTCACTGGGACAATGCTCTAATAATGATGATCATCACACTTTTATTTACTTACAACTCAAGAATTATAACTCAATACTTAGAACAACAATATGACTCTATGTGAATGCCTCCGGCAGTGTACCGGGATATGCAATGACTCATGAGTGACGTGTATGAAAGAATTATGAATGGTGGCTTTGCCACAAATACGATGTCAACTACATGATCATGCAAAGCAGTATGACAATGATGGAGCGTGTCATAATAAACATAACGGTGGAAAGTTGCATGGCAATATATCTCGGAATGGCTATGGAAATGCCATAATAGGTATGTATGGTGGCTGTTTTGAGGAAGGTATATGGTGGGTTTATGGTACCGGCGAAAGTTGCGCGGTACTAGAGAGGCTAGCAATGGTGGAAGGGTGAGAGTGCGTATAATCCATGGACTCAACATTAGCCATAAAGAACTCACATACTTATTGAAAAAATCCATTAGTTATCGAAAAAAAGTACTACGCACATGCTCCTAGGGGGATAGATTGGTAGGAAAAGAGCATCGCTCATCCCCGACCACCACTCATAAGGAAGACAATCAATAAATAAATCATACTCCGACTTCATCACATAACGGTTCACCATACATGCATGCTACGGGAATCACAAACTTCAACACACGTATTTCTCAAATTCACAACTACTCAACTAGCATGACTCTAATATTACCATCCTCATATCTCAAAACAATCATCAAGTTTCAAACTTCTCATAGTATTCAATGCACTATATATGAAAGTTTTTATTATATCCCTCTTGGATGCCCATCATATTAGGACTAAATTCATAACCAAAGCAAATTACCATGCTGTTTAGAACTCTCAAAATAATATAAGTGAAGCATGAGAGTTCATCTATTTCTATAAAATAAAACCACCACCGTGCTCTAAAAGGATATAAGTGAAGCACTAGAGCAACAACAAACTACTCCGAAGGATATAAGTGAAGATCAATGAGTAGTTGAATAATTATGCAACTATGTGAATACTCTCCCATTTAATAATTTCAGACCTTGATAATTTATTCAAACAGCAAGCAAAACAAAATAAAATGACATCTAAGAATAGCGAACATCATGTGAAGAAGCAAAAACTTAGGATGAACCGATACTAACCGATAGTTGTTGAAGAAGAAAGGTGGGATGCCAACCGGGGCATCCCCAAGCTTAGACGCTTGAGACTTATTGAAATATTATCTTGGGGTGCCTTGGGCATCCCCAATCTTGAGCTTTTGTGTCTCCTTAATTCCTCTCATATCACGGTCTCCCTAAATCTCAAAAGCTTCATCCACACAAAACTCAACAAGGACTCGTGAGATAAGTTATTATAAACCATTGCAAAAATCTTATCATACTCTACTTTAGCAAATCACTAGAATTATTATTCAACATTGCATACTAAATTCCTCTGCATATTTAATAGTCCTATCCTCAAATAGAATCATTAAAGAAGCAAACATATGCAAACAATGCAAACATAACAACAATCTGCCTAAACAGGACAGTCTGTAAAGAGTGCAGCAAGATCCATACTTCCCTAACTCCAAAAATTATGAAAAAAAATTCCCACTGTAGTAAATTTATCAGAGCTTAATATTAAAAAGGTTTCAACATTTTATCACATTCTGAATTTTCTAT
The DNA here is from genome assembly GCF_002162155.2 of Triticum dicoccoides. NCBI lineage: Eukaryota > Viridiplantae > Streptophyta > Magnoliopsida > Poales > Poaceae > Triticum > Triticum dicoccoides. Next base: position 436,320,827 of record NC_041388.1, read on the forward strand.
GGAATTATTGCAACAGCGGTAATCTTTCTGTTTTCAAACAACAACATGAGGACTTGTAAAATAGGCATAGTAAAGGCTATCAATGGCACTTTTATTGAAATAAAAGATGCAAAACATTGTTCTAAATAACATAAAGCAAATACTAACAAAATAAATTGACTCTCCCAGCAACACACATATCATGTGGTGAATAAAAATATAGCTCCAAGTAAAGTTACCGATGAACGAAGACGAAAGAGGGGATGCCTTCCGGGGCATCCCCAAGATTAGGCTCTTGGCTATACTTGAATATTACCTTGGGGTCCCTTGGGCATCCCCAATCTTGGGCTCTTGCCACTCCTTATTCCATAGTCCATCGAATCCTTACACAGAACTTGAAAACTTCACAACACAAAACTTAACAGAAAACACGTAAGCTCCGTTAGTATAAGAAAGTAAATCACCACTTCAAGGTACTGTAATTAACTAATTCTTTATTTATATTGGTGTTAAACCTACTTTATTCCAACTTCTCTATGGTTTATAAACTATTTTACAAGCCATAGATTCATCAAAATAAGTAAACAACACATGAAAAACAGAATCTGTCAAAAACAGAACAGTCTGTAGTAATCTGGATCAAACGTATACTTCTGGAACTCATAAAATTCTCAAATAAATTTATTGACCTGATAAATTTATCTATTAATCATCTGAAAAAATAATTAACTAAATATCACACTCCAAATAAAAATGGCAGCAATTCTCGTGAGCGCTAAAGTTTCTGTTTTTACAGCATGATCAACAAGACTTTCCCCAAGTCTTCCCAAAGGTTCTACCTGGCACAAACACTAATTAAAACACATAAAACCACATCTAAACAGAGGCTAGATTAATTATTTATTGCTAAACAGGAACAAAAATTAAGGAACAAAAATAAAATTGGGTTGCCTCCCAACAAGCGCTATCGTTTAACGCCCCTAGCTAGGCATGATGATTTTCAATGATGCTCACATAAAGGATAAGAACTGAAACATAAAGAGAGCATCATGAAGAGTATGACTAGCACATTTAAGTCTAACCCACTTCCTATCCATAGGGATTTTGTGAGCAAACAACTTTTGGGAACAAGAATCAACTTGCATAGGAAGGTAAAACAAGCATAACTTCAAAACTTTAAGCACATAGAGAGGAAACTTGGTATTATTGCAATTCCTACAAGCATATATTCCTACCTCATAATAATTTTCAGTAGAATCATGAATGAATTCAACAATATAACTATCACACAAAGCATTCTTTTCATGATCTACAAGCATATAATTTTTATTACTCTCCACATAAGCAAATTTCTTCTCATGAATAGTAGTGGGAGCAAACTCAACAAAGTAACTATCATGGGATTGAAAATTGAAATCAAGATGACAAGTTTCATTGTTATTATTATTCTTTAAAGCATACATGTCATCGCAATAATAATCATAGATAGGAGGCATCCTTTCATCATAATAAATTTGCTCATCAAAACTCGGGGGACAAAAAATATCATCTTCATCAAACATAGCTTCCCCAAGCTTGTGGCTTTGCATATCATTAGCATCATGGATATTCAAGGAATTCATACTAACAACATTGCAATCATGGTCATCATTCAAATATTTAGTGCCAAACATTTTATAGATTTCTTCTTCTAGCACTCGAGTACAATTATCCTTTCCATCATACTCACGAAAGATATTAAAAAGGTGAAGCGTATGAGACAAACTCAATTCCATTTTTTATAGTTTTCTTTTATATACTAAACTAGTGATAAAACAAGAAACTAAAAGACTCGATTGCAAGATCTAACGATATACCTTCAAGCACTCACCTCCCCGGCAATGGCGCCAGAAAAGAGCTTGACGTCTACTACACAACCTTCTTCTTGTAGACGTCGTTGGGCCTCCAAGTGCAGAGGTTTGTAGGACAGTAGCAAATTTCCCTCAAGTGGATGACCTAAGGTTTATCAATCCATGGGAGGCGTAGGATGAAGATGGTCTCTCTCAAGCAACCCTGCAACCAAATAACAAAGAGTCTCTTGTGTCCCCAACACACCCAATGCAATGGTAAATTGTATAGGTAATCTAGTTCGGCGAAGAGATGGTGATACAAGTGGTATATGGATGGTAGATAATAGTTTTTGTAATCTGAAATTATAAAAACAGCAAGGTAACACGTGATAAAAGTGAGCGTAAACAAGGCCTAGGGTTCATACTTTCACTAGTGCAAGTTCCCTCAACAATGATAACATAATTGGATCACATAACTATCCCTCAACATGCAACAAAGAGTCACTCCAAAGTCACTAATGGCGGAGAACGAACGAAGAGATTATGGTAGGGTACGAAACCACCTCAAAGTTATTCTTTCAATCAATCCGTTGGGCTATTCCTATAAGTGTCACAAACAGCCCTAGAGTTCATACTAGAATATCACCTTAAGACAAAAATCAACCAAAACCCTAATGTCACCTAGATACTCCAATGTCACCTTAACTATCCATGGGTATGATTATACGATATGCGTCACACAATCTCAGATTCATCTATTCAACCAACACACAGAACCTCAAAGAGTGCCCCAAAGTTCCTACCGGAGAATCACGACGAAAACGTGTGCCAACACCTATGCATAGGTTCACGGGCGGAAACCGCAAGTTGATCACCAAAACATACATCAAGTGAATCACATGGTATCCCATTGTCACCACAGATACGCACGGCAAGACATACATCAAGTGTTCTCAAATCTTTAAAGACTCAATCCGATAAGATAACTTCAAATGGGAAACTCAATCCATTACAAGAGAGTAGAGGGGGAGGAGAAGGATAAGATCCAACTATAATAGCAAAGCTCGCGACACATCAAGATTGTGCCAAATCAAGAACACGAGAGAGAGATCAAACACATAGCTACTGGTACATACCCTTAGCCCCGAGGGAGAACTACTCCCTCCTCGTCGTGGAGAGCGCCGGGATGATGAAGATGGCCACCGGAGAGGGATTCCCCCCTCCGGCAGGGTGCCGAAATGGGTCTAGATTGGTTTTCGGTGGCTACGGAGGCTTCTGGCGGCGGAACTCCCGCTCTATTGTGATCTCTGATGTTTTTAGGGTATATGAAGATATATAGGTGGAAGAAGTACGTCAGGGGGGCCACGAGGGGCCCACGAGGGTGGAGGGCGCGCCCTAGGGGGGTGGGCGCCCCCTACCTCGTGGCTCCCTCGTTTATTTCCTGACGTGCACTCCAAGTCTTCTGGGCTTCTTCTGATCCAAAAATAAGTTCCGTGAAGTTTCGGGTCAATTGGACTCAGTTTGATTTTCCTTTTCTGTGATACTCTAAAACAAGGTAAAAACAGAAATTGGCACTGGGCTCTAGGTTAATAGGTTAGTCCCAAAAATCATATAAAATAGCATATAAATGCATATAAAACATCCAAGGTTGATAATATAATAGCATGGAACAATAAAAAATTATAGATACGTTGGAGACGTATCAACTCCCACTATTATCCATGACAATAAATTTGCTTACGTGGAGAGTAATAAAATTTCTATGCTTATGCATCATGAAAATAATGCTTTATGTGATAGCTATATTGTTGAATTCATTCATGATGCTACTTAGAATTATTATGAGGGAGGAACATATGCTTGTAGGAATTGCAACAATATCAAGTTTCCTCTCTATGTGTTGAAAATCTTGAAGATTTGCTTGTTTTACCTTCCTATGCAAGTTGATTTTTGTTCCCACAAGTTGTTTGCTCACAAAATCCCTATGCATAGGAAGTGGGTTATACTTAAATGTGTTATTCATATTCTTCATGATGCTCTCTTTATGTTTCAATTCTTATCCTTTGTGTGAGCATCATTGAAATCATCATGCCTAGCTATGGGCATTAAACGATAGCGCTTATTGGGAGGCAACCCAATTTTATTTTTGTTCTTTGCTTTTTGCTCCTGTTTAGTAATAAATAATTCATCTAGCCTCTGTTTAGATGTGTTTTTATGTTTTAATTAGTGTTTGTGCCAAGTAGAACCTTTGGGAAGACTTGGGTGAAGTCTTTGCGATCTTGCTGTAAAAAACAGAAACTTTTGCACTCACGAGATTAGCTGCCATTTTTTACTGAAGAGTGCGATTATGTTGATTCTTGTTGCATATGATTAATAGACAAATTCCTCAAGTCCACCAATTTATTTCAGAATTTTTTGGGTTACATAAGTATTAGAATCCTACAGATTACTACAGACTGTTCTATTTTTGACAGATTCTGTTTTCATTGTGTTGTTTGCTTATTTTGATGAATCTATGAGTAGTATCGGAGGGTATGAACCATAGAGAAGTTGGAATACATTATATATTACACCAATATGAATTTATAATGAGTTCACAACAGTACCTAAGTGGTGATTTATTTTCTTATACCAACGGAGCTTACGAGTTTTTCTGTTAAGTTTTGTGTTGTGAAGTTTTCAAGTTTTGGGTAAAGATTCGATGAACTATGGAATAAGGAGTGGCAAGATCCTAAGCTTGGGGATGCCCATGGCACCCCAAGGTAATATTCAAGGACAACCAAGAGCCTAAGCTTGAGGATGCCCCGGATGGCATCCCCTCTTTCGTCTTCCTTCATCGGTAAGTTTAGTTGGAGCTATATTTTTATTCACCACATGATATGTGTTTTACTTGCAGCGTCATTTTATTTTATTTTTTGCTTTCTATTTGAGTAAAATACCAAGATCTGAAATTATTAAATGTTAGATAGTCTCCACATAGTTACATAATTATTCAACTACTCATTGATCTTCACTTATATCTTTTGGAGTAGTTTGTCATTTGCTCTAGTGCTTCACTTATATCTTCTTAGAGCATGGTGGTGGTTTTATTTTGAAGAAATTGTTAAACTCTCATGCTTCACTTATATTATTTTGAGAGTCTTTTAGAACAACATGGTAATTTTCTTTGATTATGAATTTAGTCCTAATATGATAGGCATCCAAGAGGGATATAATAAAACCTTTCATATAGAGTGCATTGAAACTATGAGAAGTTTGATGCTTGATGATTGTTTTGAGATATGAAGATGGTGATATTAGAGTCGTGCTAGTTGAGTAATTGTGAATTTGAGAAATACTTGTGTTAGAGTTTGCAAGTCATGTAGCATGCACGTATGGTAAAGGTTGTGTGACAAATTTGAAGCATGAGGTTTTTTTATTGTCCTTCTTATGAGTGGCGGTCGGGGACGAGCGATGGTATTTTCCTACCAATCTATCCCCTAGGAGCATGCACGTAATGCTTGGTTTTTGATGACTTGTAGATTTTTTCAATAAGTATGTGAGTTCTTTATGACTAATGTTGAGTCCATGGATTATACGCACCCTCACCTTTCCATCATTGCTAGCCTCTTTGGTACCGTGCATTGCCCTTTCTCACCTCGAGAGTTGGTGCAAACTTCGCCGGTGCATCCAAACCCCGTGATATGATACGCTCTGTCACACATAAACATCCTTATATCTTCCTCAAAACAGCCACCATACCTACCTATTATGGCATTTCCATAGCCATTCCGAGATATATTGCCATGCAACTTTCCACCGTTCCGTTCATCATGACACACATCATCACTGTCATATTGACTTGCATGATCATGTAGTTGACATCGTATTTGTGGCAAAGCCACCATGCATATTTTTTCATAGATGTCACTCTTGATTCATTGCCCATCCCGGTACACCGCCGGAGGCATTCATATAGAGTCATACTTTGTTCTAGTATCGAGTTGTAATCTTTGTGTTGTAAATAAATAGAAGTGTGATGATCATCATTAATAGAGCATTGTCCCAAAAAAGGAAAAAGAAAAAAAGGCCAGATGAAAAAAGGGGGCCAAATAAAAAAATAAATAAAACAAAAGGGACAATGCTACTATCCTTTTTCCCACACTTGTGCTTCAAAGTAGCACCATGATCTTCGTGATAGAGAGTCTCTTATATTGTCACTTTCATATACTAGTGGGAATTTTTCATTATAGAACATGGCTTGTATATTCCAACAATGGGCTTCCTCAAATGCCCTAGGTCTTTGTGAGCAAGCAAGTTGGATGCACACCCACTTAGTTTCTTTTGTTGAGCTTTCATACATTTATAGCTCTAGTGCATCCGTTGCATGGCAATCCCTACTCCTTGCATTGACATCAATTGATGGGCATCTCCATAGCCCGTTGATTAGCCGCGTCAATGTGAGACTTTCTCCTCTTTGTCTTCTCCACACAACCCCCATCATTATATTCTATTCCATCCATAGTGCTATATCCATGGCTCACGCTCATGTATTGCATGAAAGTTGAAAAAAGTTTGAGACTACTAAAGTATGAAACAATTGCTTGGCTTGTCATCGGGGTTGTGAATGATGGGAGCATTTTTGTGTGACGAAAATGAAGCATAGCCAAACTATATGATTTTGTAGGGATAAGCTTTCTTTGGCCATGTTATTTTGAGAAGACATAATTGCTTGGTTAGTATGCTTGAAGTATTATTATTTTTATGTCAATATTAAACTTTTGTCTCGAATCTTATGGATCTGAATATTCCTGCCACAATAAAGAAGATTACATTGATAAATATGTTAGGTAGCATTCCACATCAAAAATTCTGTTTTTATCATTTACCTACTCGAGGACGAGCATGAATTAAGCTTGGGGATGCTTGATACGTCTCCAACGTATCTATAATTTTTGATTGTTCCATGCTATTATATTATCAACCCTGGATGTTTTATATGCATTTATATGCTATTTTATATGATTTTTGGGACTAACCTATTAACCTAGAGCCCAGTGCCAGTTTATGTTTTTCCTTGTTTTTGAGTATCACAGAAAAGGAAAATCAAACGGAGTCCAATTGACTTGAAACTTCACAGAACTTATTTTTGGACCAGAAGAAGGCCATGGAGTAAAAGAGTTGGGCCAGAAGAGTCCCGGGCTGCCCACGAGGGTGGGGGGGGGGGCACGCCCACCCCCCTGGGCGCGCCTCCCTACCTCATGGACAGCCCGGAGACCCCCTTGACTTGTTCCCGACTCCAACACCTCTTATATGACCCCAAACTTCCAGAAAGAAACCTAGATCAGGAGTTCCGCCGCCAGAAGCCTCCGTAGCCACCGAAAACCAATCTAGACCCGTTCCGGCACCCTGCCGAAGGGGGGAATCCCTCTCCGGTGGCCATCTTCATCATCCTGGCGCTTTCCATGATGAGGAGGGAGTAGTTCTCCCTCGGGGCTGAGGGTATGTACCAGTAGCTATGTGTTTGATCTCTCTCTCTCTCTCTCTCTCTCTCTCTCTCTCTCTCTCTTTCTCGTGTTCTTTATTCGGAATGATCTTGATGTATCACGAGCCTTGCTATTATAGTTGGATCTTATGATGCTTCTCCCCCTCTACTCTCTTGTGATGGATTGAGTTTTCCCTTTGAAGTTATCTTATCGAATTGAGTCTTTAAGGATTTGAGAACACTTGATGTATGTCTTGCATGTGCTTATCTGTGGTGACAATGGGATATCACGTGATCCACTTGATGTATGTTTTGGTGATTAACTTGCGAGTTCCGTGACCTTGTGAACTTATGCATAGGGGTTGGCACACGTTTTCGTCTTGACTCTCCGGTAGAAACTTTGGGGCACTCTTTGAAGTTCTTTGTGTTGGTTGAATAGATGAATCTGAGATTGTGTGATGCATATCGTATAACCATACCCATGGATACTTGAGGTGACATTGGAGTATCTAGGTGACATTAGGGTTTTGGTTGATTTGTGTGTTAAGGTCTTATTCTAGTACAAACTCTAGGATAGATTGAACAGAAAGAATAGCTTCATGTTATTTTACTATGGACTCTTGAATAGATCGATCAGAAAGAATAACTTTGAGGTGGTTTCGTACCCTACAATAATCTCTTCGTTTGTTCTCCGCTATTAGTGACTTTGGAGTGACTCTTTGTTGCATGTTGAGGGATAGTTATATGATCCAATTATGTTATTATTGTTGATAGGACTTGCACTAGTGAAAGTATGAACCCTAGGCCTTGTTTCAAAGCATTGCAATACCGTTTGTGCTCACTTTTATCATTAGTTACCTTGCTGTTTTTATATTTTCAGATTCCAAAAAACCTATATCTACCATCCATATTGCACTTGTATCACTATCTCTTCGCCGAACTAATGCACCTATACAATTTACCATTGTATTGGGTGTGTTGGGGACACAAGAGACTCTTTGCTATTTGGTTGCAGGGTTGTTTGAGAGAGACCATCTTCATCCTACGCCTCCCACGGATTGATAAACCTTAGGTCATCCACTTGAGGGAAATTTGCTACTGTCCTACAAACCTCTGCACTTGGAGGCCCAACAATGTCTACAAGAAGAAGGTTGTGTAGTAGACATCAGGGGGGTCTCATAGAGGTGATGTTGATGTAGAGAAGTAGTAGGTCCCATAGATGAGGAAACATGTGAAAGCAGACGACAATGTCAGGACACATGATAACTAGAGGCGACGACATTGATGAGTGAAATTTTCACTCATTTTTACCCGTGTTTAAACCATATATTCTCAGATAATGTTGAGATTATCACCTTGATGTTCCCACTAATGAATAATACATGCAAATGACTGCAAACCTCCTAGTTTATTTTGTTCCTTGCAGAAATGGATGTTTTTTTGACTGGGAACTGTGGGGTAAAACCCCCACAACATATCAAGAGCTTTATTAAAACAAAAGTCCACATATACAACAAAGGGATTACAAGAGGTAATCAAAGAAAAGGATGTTTTAGGTAGAAAATCAAGCCATATATGGGATATTCTGGACTTGAGGATCATCCTCATGATCCTCATGCACATGAGGTTCTAGTTGAGAATACGCAATACGATCAGAATTAGTCGTAGAGGGAGCTACTGCCTTCGTGATGTCATCCCTGAGATCTTCTGGGATCTTTCACAACAGAAGTGCCCTAAAACCCCATTCCGCCTGTTTGCACTATGTAAAGAAGGAGGAGCCCCACTATTAAAGAGAGGAGAACAACTATTCCCATGCAACTGTCATCATCACCATTACCATCTATGCAACCGTCATCAACATCCCACCTCCATGGCAATCTTCACCACGGTAGCCTCCATCTTCATTAGTTTAATTTCTTGTAATTGAGATTCCATTGCAATCAATGACGTTGTAAGACTTTCAATCATTCACCTTCCAGTATATATTTATATAATTTATATTGCTTGTGATTCAATGCAATGTGCGAGTAATCATGTTAGGCTAAGGGTTGATGCGTAGGCTCGCAACCCCGTGTATGTGCAATAAGGGGTCATCTATTTACTTAAAGAGAGCATTATTCTATAATGTTGTGTAGCTATTGTGTCTCTTGCCTCTACCTCGATCCCAGGGCTCACCGGTACCTGAGACTCCAAAGATTGGAACAAGTAGATGCCTAGGGAAGAGAGGAGATGAAAGCTATGCCAAAAGTTGGTGATAGTAAATTAATACAGTGGTCAGAATCAAGTCTCTGGGGGAGACTATAATGTAACCATCGAACGCTAAGGTGGTGGTTTGGTCTATCCTTAGTAACTGAGGTATCCCCATGAGTTGGATAGGGCCAAGGTTGGACATTCGATCCTTGATGTTGTGACAGTCGGTCGTGGTGCTTCTAGGACACATCTCTTACATAATATGTTTACAAGATATACATACTGGTTTTTACCAGTGCGATGATGACCATCTAATTCATACCCCAAATACCTACACTACAACTGCACATGAAACCTTAGCTCTGGCCTATTTCCTTTATATTGTTTCAATCTCTGCGATAATTCTTGGTACAGGGAACTAGAATATTTGAGATAATAAGGACTTGCAGATATTTCCTTGCCAAGTTTAATTTATTTCCTGGATTAGACAAATCCTAGGGTATCTAGGGAAGAAGGCTATAACTACATCCAAAACCGAATCAGGTAATCAGGCACGCAGAGGCATGTAACTATTTTTCTGCGTGATCGAGCACTAGTGACACAAACCAAATTCGTGAAGTTTGGGTGGCAGCCTTGGAATATCGGAATTACTTAGTGGCAAGAACCAAAATTTCCCTTGTCATTATGCCAGAATTGGAGTCCTTTGGTGCTTCTCACGATCCCAACACCATGGACATTGCAGGCATTGTGTACTAGTACATGATGCTCTGTCCCAATCGATAGCGTGCACAAGTCTTCTGAAACATTATTCAAAGTTCTCACATGTTTTGAAGCCACTTTGGGAACACCTTCTCAAGCACCTCATCGATGTTATTGACAATCCTTTTCATTATTTCTTCCTTGCAAAGCCTACAAAACCAAAAAAAAGGAACTTTCTATAACACGATTAAAGTTTCTTTGTAAGATTCTTCTAGGAATTAATAAGGTGAAGAAAACTTACTACATGCACTACAGGAATCAGGAACTTTGCCGTCTGCCATGGCGGACGGCAAATGCATGCTTGGCGGACGGCAAAGACCTTTGCAGTCAGCCAGCAGACGGCAACATGTCCGGCTGAATAAGCTACGGCAAAGGGCACTCTGCCGTCTGCTAGCGGACGACAAAGATGAAATGGTCTTTGCCGTCCGCCAGCAGACGACAAAAGGACCTGGACGGCACACATGGCAGCGTAGGTCCGTTAGGGGGTTAACGGCGTGCTTTGCCGTCTACCAGCAGACGGCAAAGACCTTTGCATCTTTGCCGTCTGCCAGCAGACGACAAAGAGCCCAAATAGGCCAGCCCAGGCTACTGCCACGTGGCCTCTTTGCCGTCTGCTAGCAGATGGCATAAACCTGGTAAATATGAGCAAGGTATTTTTTTCAAATGTTGCAAAAGCCTTTGGGCAATCCACATGAGCTTATTTGTTCATGTCAGAAGGTTTATGCCGTCTGCCAGCAGACGACAAAGAGCCCAAATAGGCCAGCCCAGGCTACTGCCACATGGCCTCTTTGCCGTCTGCTAGCAGATGGCATAAACCTGGTAAAGATGAGCAAGGTATTTTTTTCAAATGTTGCAAAAGCCTTTGGGCAATCCACATGAGCTTATTTGTTCATGTCAGACCTGTTAAATCCGATTTATACATCATCATGCATATACCTGGGTAAAAAGTTAAGCATGCATCCACGATATAGCCTCGGCAACTGAACCTTTGAGCCTTGTTTGTTACGATCAGTTCCCTTACGATATCCTACTCTTCCCTCAACTAGATACACCCAACCACATTGAATAGGGCCCCTTAGAAGTGCCTCATCAGGGAGATGAATAGCTAAGTGCACCATTACATCAAAGAAGGAAGGGGAAGATCTTCTCAAGCTTGCATAGAATTAAAGGAATTCCAACATTCGATTGTTTTCACGACATCAATGTTGTGGAAGATAACTCCCTAAAAAATCTTCCCAATTCAACAATAGCCTGATACAAAATTCCTTTAAGTGCAGCTGGTAAAGTACTCTGCAGAAGTATGTGGCAGTCATGCATCTTCGAACAATGTACTCCACATATTAGTTTTGTGAGAAGTCAAACTTTATAATGTTTGATCAAGTTTATCAAAAAGTCAGTTAACAAACACAATACAAAATCATTACCATTAGATTCATCATTGAATATATTTCACTTCATATAGATTTTGTTGTAATTTTTCATATTTCTTTTCTATAAACTTTGGTCAAACTTTACAAAATTTCATTTTAGTCAAAGCTAATATGCGAAGTAAATAAAAATGAAGAGAGTACACAAGTTATCAGATGCCACATAGTCATACTCCTAGCTAGCTACTCCATCTTTCTCCAAAGGGATCGATATGTTAGAGAGGCTTGCCAAGTTTGGTGGTCCAAAGAAAATTTCATTTTGTCTTTTTTGTATAGAGCTCCTCGGATGTCATTTGACCACGAAAATTTGCAAGCCTCTCTAACATTGTAGATGATCATTCCCACAAAGCTTCAGATTTTTTCAAAATGTTTTGGTATGTTTTCTTGCTTGGGTGCACCAAGGGTGGGTGTAGAAAAACCACTCTCTAAATTGTAAAGTGCAACCGTAAACATCCGAATCTTGAAGATAGACAAAACATGAATATTCTACCAAGCACAAGTTCATAAACACTACACACAAGTACAGGGGATGATTTACATCACTGAAATTTACTCCAAAACTTATTGGGGATGAGTTGCAGAATGAAAAATACATGCCAGCGTCTGAGAGAAGAAGTGCCCTTGATTCCCTTACAAACCTAGTATTATGTACACACACATATGTTTCTTCTTTTTATTCCTAACCAAGTGCCCACAATCTTCGTTATACATACATAATTATGCTTGCTTCAATAATATGGTCCCAGCCAAGGATTAGATTATCAACAGGTTATCCTGTTTGCAGGATCTTCAGAATCCAGAAGCTTTGCTCCTGAAAAAAATACAACAAGAGATGTACCTTGTAAGTTAACTTATCTCAACTTCTCAAATTTAGAACTGGGCTACATTGATATTTGCATTTCAATGTGAGAAACATGCATCTGCATGCCCCCATTTGTTTGGGTAGTTTTGTGTAAATGCTAGGCTAGGGCATGGTCTAACGTTATTAATTATGAGAAGTGATTGAGTTGAGATCGATCACTATATAGCTTTAGGCTAGAACCTGCATGCTGACTTCACACTTATAAATTGTAGACAAGACACGAGGATCAGGTTGGGTTTTGGTTACCTTTGATTGATGAATCAGTTCCAAGCCCCCTGGCCCTGGGTGTTGTACTTGGGGAAAGGGACCCTGCCGGACTCGATCAGCTTGATGTCGTCGTCAAGGATCTCGTAGTGGCGGCGCACCTCGTCAGCCGTCTTGGTACCGCCCATGGCGCGGGACACCTTGAGCCAACGGTCGGGCGTGCCCTCGCCGTAGTAGGCGAGTGCATCCTCGAACAGCTTGTTCTCCTTCTTGCTCCACTCCGGGTTGGCGTCGCCGCGGGATGCGCTCCTCGACCCAGAAGACATCTCCAACTGGATCGGAATTGGTATATGTTTCTCGGAAACCGAGCTAAGTTAGCGCTGATGGTTTTTGCACTTCAGAAGCTCCGGTGGTTATGGTTTGATGATCGCTGTGCTGCTTCGGTGCCCGCTATTTATAGGCGCTTGGGGCGCCGCCCTGCCAGGCCTTGTCGCTCGAATGGTATCGTGATTGCCATTGGCTTTGGGATTGAAAGGTCAGTGAGGCTAATTAGATTCTGAACTTTTCTGGACGAAGATGCTTCCTTTGGAATGTCGATTCTCGTGCTGCGATGCGCTTGGGACGACACATAAGAGTACGCATAATTTGTTGATCCACACGTCAACGTCTCAAATGCATGCATGGCTCGTTATTTTTTGTTTTCTTGAACTTGCAGCAAAGAGTCAAGTTTCTACGGGTGCGATAAGATTCAAAATAAAGTCGAACAGCTAGCGTTTGGCCACTCACCAGTCGTTCCTCACGAACGTGGCGTCCTCCGGGCCGATGGGAAACATGGCGACGAGTTGGTGACTACGTCTGCACACTCTGGAGCTGCTCTATCCGATCGACGTGATAAGCAGATGCTCATGCCTCTTGGAGGGTGCAGTAGCGATCAGGGCCACATGCAGAACTTCGCCTTTCTTGTCGGTGCCCGCGATATGGATCGAGCGAGATACTAGATAGAGAGATAGGCTAGCTAGGGTGGCGGGTTTTT
>NC_041388.1:436335016-436338865 GCF_002162155.2 Triticum dicoccoides
TTAGACAAGGGTGGCGGGTTAATTGGGTATAGCTAGGAAGGATCGCGCCGAGAGAATCTGCGGCACATCAGGATTGGGATGCCCTTTTTGGCTGCGGAAAAGGAGTAAATATTCTGAATCCTGGCTGAGCTGATGTAGAGACCGCCTAGATTCCAATCCTGCAAGTTGGTGCTTGGAATCTGAGAGGTTCCATTGGTAGATTTGGGATCCAGTTTGATGTAGACTGCACGCGGTGGCTGCATGCACGTTCGCGGTAGTAATCTCCGTGCATGCTGCGAGGTTGCTAGGTCACAGCAGAAGAGCTGACGAAGAGAATTCAACACGTACGTGAAGCAGCGAACTTTATGTTGTTAGAACCCTAGCACAAGTAACAAGTTGTACTTCAGAAGGGAGGTCCAGAAATAAGAATTTGACGGGGGAATCCCAAAACCGCGCTTTATGCGGATTATATTCCACGGAGATTGATCTACTTTCTACTGTAGTAGGGGCAAGATGCCCGGTTTAATTCTTTGGTCCACAGCGAGCACCAGACGGACCGGAGCGCCTCCACATGAGCTAGCTCCTCCCGTGAAGATGATGGCGGCGAAATCTTTGCATGGTAGCGCGTTGAAAAATCTCGCAATTTCATGACCCCCGTGGCCAACCGAGGAACATGGACAGAGTCATGGGACCATGAATAAAATGCATCACAACGTCATCGTGGCATATGGTCAAATTCTTTCTCCAAACATACCGGAGTCGTGGGTGGGGAGATCCAACTTTTTGGTCTTAGAGGCCGGAACAGATTCTAGCTACCAATTGGCAGCTACACATTGGATGGTTGGGATTATGCCAGGATGCAAGGTGCATCAACAGCTATCGCTACGAAGAACCTTGGGCTGCAAAAATGCCATACTAGTGTATTTTATTTTATTTTATATTTATGAAAGCACTGCCCTAAAGCTCATTATTCGTTAGGGGGCACCTTATCTTATATTGCAATAATCAATTAGATGGTCAGGGATTAGATCATGCGTAACTGAAAGTTCATCAAATTTAACAGCCAAACACTCAAAAAAATGGGCTAAAGAATTAGCACCTGCTCCAGCAGTACTAGCTTAAACCCCTGGAAAGAGTGGAGCATCGATCTCATCTCCTTTATGATATGAACTCCTCCAGATTTGTCATCTTTCGTATCCCATAGTTGCTGCACCATCTGGCATCAGTCTCAACAGTATTAAACTGAAAAGTGAAAACCACGCTCCACCGCAAGCATGATTGCATCTCTGCAACGAAGAAGCACATGAGAAGCATGCAATTTTTTTAACGGAAAGGAGGTTAAGGCCCTATTTGGTTCATAAGTCCTAGGACTTTTTTTAGTCCCAACTTATAAGTCTTAAGTTCCTAAAAAGTCCCTACCTGTTTGGTTCCTGAGACTTAATATGGACTAAAAGACCATATTACAACTATAAGTCCCTCCTTGAGAGTCTTATTTCATAAGTCACAAATGCCCACTTTAAGTCCATCCTGTTTGGTTTACATGGAACTTATAGGGACTTTTTTAAGTGCCTAAACCAATAAGTCTCAGGAAACAAACACCCTCTAAAACCCCCGGACTCTGCATCAATAGATGCACACACTCATCTTTATTAAATTATTTAATTAAGGTCTGACAAGAACATACACCAAACAATCTGAAGCCATCACTGAAATCTACAAACTCGATGATGGGGAATGCCATCACTCCCCATCATATAGAACCGGGCTTACCGCCGATCCACCCACATGACGTACCAGGAGAATAGACCCGGTACAGCAAACCCAAAGCGTACTCCACATGCAGATGCTTCAGAAGCCGCCACCACCATCGATCCACTAACCCATCTCCAGGAAAGAGATCCACATTATACCTGTGAGGCCGGCCGGCCATCAACACCGCCACAGCGCCGAACACGCTGACACCCTGCGCTCGTCCATCCAGTCACATCTGTCGCCAAGACTGAGCTTCACCGTGCTGCCAAGAACCGTCGTCGTCGACGTGGTAGATGCCACACCGCTCCACCTGCCAACCTCCACACCACCGTCGTTGCTTGAGCCCTTGTCCGGAGCCCACCGCCCACACCCACACTCTCCCTAAAACCCAAACCTCCCAAGATGGCACCCACATGGAGGCTACAACGCATTGCACCACCGCTGCCCAATCCAAGGCTGAAAACAGAGATGAAGTTCGGTTTGGATGATACTTAAACATGTTTGTGGCTTTACATTGGTTTCTTTGGCTATGTAGAACTAATATGGTCATTAATAATACATGAACGTATGAGCTCCTAAATTTGCCGCCGATGAGGAAGGAAGCTACCACGATCTAGAGCACACTTGTTCACCACGTTGTCATTGATGTCGAAGCCACAACACCAGCCTACCAAAATTCTAACGACTAAGGCCTAAACCTACAGAACCTCGAACTATGCTTTCGCCTTGCTTTATAAATAAAGCAACCACAAAGTTTAAGAGCAACACATGAAATAAAGTTGTCTACTTGGGCATCAGCACAAACACACCCAAAAAAGCATAAATGAAATAAGAAAAAAGATCACCAAGTGGCCGGCCTGAGCCTACAGAAAACACGACTTGAACGCGGGGCTCCATCGACCCACCTACTCATTGATATCCGTGAGGCCATCATGAGGAGAGGACTCGCTAGAGAATGGCGGCAAAAAGGAGAACCCCCTCGGGAATCGCCTTGGTTTGTTTCCTCGGATTCAGTCTGTTTAGCAAGGCTTGGAGGGGCATCGATAAGTAAGTAACTCCAGTTTGATAAAGATCAATGCCATATTTAAGGTTCATGGACCGATTAAAATCATGGGCTAAAGGATTAACCGACAGAGAAGATTGCAGCGAAATTTAGGCCTGCATGCACAATTCTCCTGCAAAATCGCAGCTATCTCCCGCCATTTTGGGAGGCAAGCAAATAGTAGGGTAGTTTCTAAATGGCGATAGTAGCGCAATAGCATTGATTTTGCAAGCGATTTAATTGGCACCTTAATATTCCAAACATGTTTTCTATGGAACACCAGTCATCGTATTGAACACACTATTAGTATTCAATCATCATTTGAAAAAAATCTGGTGTTTGTGATAAGTTGATCAACATCAACCTACACACTAAATGTAATCACGTTACCCATTTTCCTCCAGTCAAAGCCCGCCTAATTGAATTGGATGTTCATAGGTGTAGATCCCATAATCGAGTGCACAATCTCATTTTTTTCTACGTACCACATTATTTAACAATGGGTATTGTAGAGCAAGCAAGTTGTCCCCAACCAAGTGTCTTTGCAAAAACTCGTAGAATGGCCATTGCCAACCTCAAGAGAATCTCTCTTGAATAAAGAGAACTTGGCCTTCATCAAGCCTTCCAAAAGGGGAGTCCATTGATTTTGCTTCCACCTGACATAGAGTTTTGGAATATAGATACTTATTATGAATAAGCTCTTGCCGTACACCCTCCTCATTAAGCAACTTGTATAGCCATTTACTAAGCAAGCGCTTATTTTTTATCTTTAAGTTTTCAATACCCAAACCACCTTGATTCTTTGGCCAACAAAAGATATCCCACTTAACTATCATGTACTTCTATTTGTGCTCATCGCACTGCCAGAAGAACCTAGATCAATAAAAATCAAGCCTTTAAAGACCCCTTTGGGCATTTCAAAAAAGGACAACATAAACATGGGTAGACTTGTGAGGATAGTGTTGATAAGAGTCAATCGTGCCCCATATGACATGAGTTCCCGCTTCTAACTGTTGAGCTTCTTTTCAAAGCGTTCGATTATTTCCCATTCTTTGTTTCCGAGCTTACGCGCGCGC
>NC_041388.1:436339409-436345465 GCF_002162155.2 Triticum dicoccoides
TGCACGCACGCACGCACAGAGACACACACACACACAGACACACACACACAGACACACACACATGTTTTCTTCTTTTATTCCTAACCAAGTGCCCACAATCTTCATCATACGGTACATAATTATGCTTGCTTCAATAACATGGTCCCGGCTAAGGACTAGATTATATCAACAGATTATCCTGTTTGCAGGATCCCAAAAGCTTTGCTCCTGAAAAATAAAATAAAACAAGAGATGTACCTTGTAAGTTAACATATCTCAACTTCTCTAATTTAGAACTGGGCTACATTTGCATTTCAATGGGAGAAACATACATGCCCCCATTTGTTTGGATAGTTTTGTGTGGATGCTAGGCTAGGGCATGGTCGATCACTATAATTATTGATAGTTACGAGAAGTGATTGAGTTGAGATCGACCACTATATAGCTCTGAGCTAGGACCTGCTGATATTTCACATTTATAAAAACTGTAGACAAGAGACAAGGATCCGGTTGGGTTTTGGTTACCTTGATTGATGCATCAGTTCCAAGCCCCCTGGCCCTGGGTGTTGTAGTTGGGGAAAGGGACCCTGCCGGAGTCGATCAGCTTGATGTCGCCGTCGAGGATCTCGTAGTGGCGGCGCACCTCGTCGGCCATCTTGGTCCCGCCCATGGCGCGGGACACCTTGAGCCAGCGGTCGGGCGTGCCCTCGCCATAGTAGGCGAGTGCATTCTCGAACAGCTTGTTATCCTTCTTGCTCCACTCCGCGTTGGCGCCGCCGCGGGATGAGCTCCTCGACCCAGAAGACATCTCCAACAGGATCGGAATTGGTATGTTTCTCGGAAACCGAGCTAAGTTAGCGCTGAGGTTTTTGCACTTGAGAAGCTCCAGTGGTAATGGTTTGATGATCTCTGTGCTGCTTGAGTGCCCGCTATTTATAGGAGCTTGTGGCGCTCGTATGGTCGGGCTTGGCGACTGAAAGGTCAGTGAGGCTAATTAGATTCTGATTCTGAACTTTTTTGGACGAAGGTTCTTCCTTTGGAATGTAGATTCTGGTGCTGCGGTGCGCCTGGGAACAAAGGAGCACGATCCATCCACACGTCAACATCTCAAATGCATGCATGGCCCGTTATTTTTTGTTTTCTTGAACTTGCAGCAAAGAGTCAGGTTTCTTATCTACTGGGTCCTGCCTTGCATTTCGATCATTTTGCAACAAGATTCAAAAGTCCAACAGGTGCCATTTCGAAAGAAAAAGTCCAACAGGTAGCGTTTTACCGAAAAAGGCTTTCGCCCCGCTTTATAAATAAAGCAAACCGCCAAGAGCACACAAACATAGACTAGTTCAGCGCGCACACACACACAAGTCACATAACGAGGAGTACAAAGGTTCTGCTGAGGACACAGCTCAACAAGCCCAGAAAAACAACAAACAAAAAAAGGACGCGGCCAAGGCACGGCGTCTAATCCGGCTCCGGGGGTGGCGGAGGGGGCGGCGGCGATAGACGGACGGCCATCGAGCGGAGATCGGCGATGAAGGCGGTGATGGCGTCGCGGTCCTGAGGGCGGCTAAGCGGCCGCCATAGCTACAAGTAACCAGACAGTTTGAAGAGAGCGTCAGTAGCCCGTCGAAGAGGAACACGCTGGATCACAAGCTTATTGCGAATCGTCCAAAGGGTCCACGCAAGAACCCCAATCTCGAGCCACCTAATGTGGCGAGAAGGGGAAGGGGAGTTTTGGAGTTCGGCAAAGAGGTCGGGGAAGTTGGTGTGGCACCAATCGCCTCCCACAGTTTTCCTAAAGCAGCTCCACAAGAATTGAGCTGAGACACAGGAGAAGAAGATGTGATTCGAGTCTTCGGGGGTACCGCACAGGGGGCAAAGGCCGGACCCAGGGCCATTGCGTTTGCGGACCTCCACCCCAGACGACATCCTACCGCGAATCCATTGCCACATAAAGATCCGAATTTTCAGTGGCAAACGGATGGACCAGACCGCCGTAAGGGGGGGAGGGACGGAGGAGGGGGCAATGGCCGAGTAGAGGGACTTGGTGGAGAATTGGCCCGAAGGCTCAAGACGCCACCGAACCTTGTCAGGGCCCGCATCCAACTCCGGTTCGTGGAGGGCGATGCAGTCGAGCAGCTCCATCCACGCGGCGGCTTCCGGAGGCCCAAATGGCCTCCGAAAGGCGAGGCGCCTTAAGTCAATAAGGGCCCTCTCATCGGTCACTGCACCAACGTGGCACCTTCCGGCCGGGCCGATGGGCAACATGACAACGTCTGCACACTCTCAAGCTGCTCATCGACGTGATAAGCAAATGCTCATGCCTCTTGGAGGGTGCAGTAGCTCAGGGCCACGCGCTATGGATCGAGCGAGATACTGGATAGAGAGATAGGCTAGCTAGGATGGCGGGTGGGTATAGGAACGATCGAGCCGAGAGAATCTACGGCACATCTTGAATGGGATGCCCTTTTTGGCAGGGGAAAAAGGAGTAAATATTCTGAATCCTGGCTGAAGTGATGTAGAGATCGCGTGGATTCCAATCCCGCAAGTTGGTGCCTGGAATCTGAGAGGTTCCGTTGGCAGATTTGGGATCCAGTTTGATTGCTGCAGATTGTACATGGTGGCTGCGTGAGCTAGTCAAGACACAAAGCATAGACCACGGGCACGTCCGTGATAGTTGAGAGCGGCACTGCAAACCCTGTAAAAAAACACTCGACGAACAGTGATCTCCTTGCTGTGAGGTTGCTAGGTAGTACACAGCAGAAGCGAGCTGACAACGAGAATTCAACATGTGAAGCAGCGTATATGTATTTTAGAAAGCATGAGCTCTGCCTTGCTAGCAAAAATTCGCCCTAAGTAGCTGACAAGATGCATTTCAGAAAGGAGGTTTAAAGATCAGAATATGACGGGGAGATCCTGTCATCCTGAAACCGCGCTTTATGCAGATTATATTCCAGGGACATCGATCTGCTCGGCCCAATGCATCCCGGTCTACTGTAGTGGGGCAAGATGCCCGGTTTAATTCTTTGGTCCATGGCGAGCACCAGACGGTCCCGAGCGGCTCCACGTGAGCTAGCTTCTGCCGTGAAGATGGAATATGTGGCAGCGAAATCTCTGCATGGCCGCATTGAAAAATTTCGGAATTCCATGGCCCCCGTGGACAACCGAGGAACATGAGCAGAGCCACAGGACCATGGATAAAAGGCATCGCAACCTCATCATGGCATATGGCCAAATTCCTTCTCCAAACATGTAGGAATCGTGGCTAGGGAGATTCATTCTTTCTTTTTGGTCTTAGAAGTTGGAATAGATTCTGCCAATTGGCGGCTACACATTGGATGGTTGGAATTATGCCATGATGCAAGGTGCATCAACAGCTACTGCTACAAAGAACTTTGGGCTGCAAAAATGTGGTCTAGTATGTTTTATTTTATTTTTGAAAGCATTGCCCTAAAGCTCTTTATTCGTTAGGTGGCACCTTATCTGATTGGAAATAATCTATTAGATGGCCAGGGATTACATCATACGTAACTCAAAGTTCATCAAATTTAGGAGCAGATCGCGCACAAGAATGGGCTAAAGAATTAGCACCTGCGCCCAGCAAATACTAGCTTAAACCCCTGGAAAGAGTGGAGCATCGATCTCATCTCCTTCATGATATGAACTCCTCCAGATTTGTCATCTTTGGTATCCCATAGTTGCTGCACCATCTGGCAATCAGTCTCAACAGTAATAAACTGAAAAGTGAAAACCACGCTCCAACGCAAGCACGATTGCATCTCTGCAAGCAAGAAGCACACAAGAAGCATGATATTTTCGGAAAGGAGGTTAAAAACCCGGGCCTCTTCATCAATAGATGGACACAGTCACCTTTATTTAATTATTTAACAAAGATGTGACAAAAACATACACCAAACAACCTGAAGCCACCACCCGAAACTACAAACTGGATAATGAGGAATGCCATCACTCCCCACCATTTAGAATCCGGATCACCGCCGATCCATACGCATGAATTACCAGGAGCATAGACCTGATGCAGCAGACCTAAAGTGTACACCACATGCACATACTTCAGAAGCCGTCACCACCATCGGTCCGCTGACCCATCCAGGAAAGAGATCCGTATTATACTTGCCAAGCCGGCCAGCCATCGATGCCGCCACGGCGCCAAACATGCCACCGCCTTGCGCTCGTCCATCCAATCGCATCCGTCTCCAAGACTGAGCTGCACCATGCCGCCAAGACCCGCCGTTGTCGATGCGGTAGATACCATGCCGCTCCACCTGTCAACCTCCACACAACCATCGTCACTGGAGCCCTTGTCTGAAGCCCACCGGGCACAGACACACTCTCCCTAAAACCAAAACCTTCCAAGATGGCACCTCCATGGAGGGTACGACGCGCATGGCACCACTGCAGCCCAATCCAAGGCTGAAAACAAAGATGAAGTTTGGTTTTGGGATGATACTTAAACATGCTTGTGGCTTCATTGTTTGTTTTGTCTATGCAGAAATAATATAGTCGATAATAATACGGGAACACACGAGCTCCTAGATCTGCCACTGACGAGGAAGGAGGCTAGATCACACTTATTCACCGTTGTTGTCATTGTTGTCGAAGACACAATGCCAGCCGGCTGAAATAAGGCCTAAACCCGCAGAACCTCGAAATATGTTTTCGCCCCGCTTTATAAATATAGCAACCACCAAGTTTAAGAGCAACACATGAAATAAAGTTGTTTGCTCGGGCATCAACACAAACACACCCAAAAAAGCATAAATGAAATAAGAAAAAAAACCACCAAGTGGCAGGCCTGAACCTACAGAAAGCACGACTTGAACGTGGGGCTCCATCGACCCACCTACTCATTGATATCCGCAAGGCCATCATGAGGAGAGGGGTCTCTAGAGAATGGCGGCAAGAAGGAGAACTTCGGGAATCGCCTCTGCTTGTTTTCTTGGATTCAATATGTTTAGCAAGGCTTGGAGGGTCATCGAGAAGTAAGTAACTCAAGTTTGACAAAGATCAATGCAATATTTAAGGTTCATGGACTGATTAAGATCACGGGCTAAAAGATTAACCGGTAGAGAAAATTGCAGCAATATTTAGGCCTGCAGGCACAATTCTCCTGCAAAATCGGCGCTATCTCCCGCCATTTTGGGAGGCAAGCAAATAACATGGCAGTTTCTAAACGGCGATAGCAGTGCAATAGCATTGATTTCGCAAGCGGTTTAATTGGCACCTTAATCTTCCAAATATTTTTTCTATGGAACACCAATCATCGTATTGTTGAGGTCCCGTGTAAACCCGGTATTAGTATTCAATCATCATTTGAATAAATCTGGTGTTTGTGATAAGTTGACCAACATCAACCTACACACCAAATGTAATCACGTTACCCAATTTTCCCCAATCAAAGATTGTCTAATTGAATTGGATGGTTATAGGTTGTAGATCCCATAATCGAGTCCATAGTACCATTTTTTCTACGTGCCACATTATTTAACAATGGGTATAGTAGATCAAGCAGGTTGTCCCCAACCAAGTGTCTTTGCAAAAACTCGTAGAATGGCCATCGCCAACCTCAAACGAATCTCTTTTGAATAAAGAAGACTTGGCCTTCATCAAGCCTTCCAGAAAGGGGAGTCCATTGATTTTGCTTCCACCTAAGATAGAGTTTTGGAATATAGATACTTACTATGAATAAGCTCTTGCCATACACCCTCCTCATTAATTTATTAGCAACTTGTATAGCCATTTACTAAGCAAGTGCTTATTTTTTATCTTTAAGTTATCAATACCCTAACCACCTTGATCCTTTGTCCAACAGATGATATCCCACTTATCTATTAAGTACTTCTATTTGTGCTCATATCGCTGCCAGAAGAACCTAGATCAATAAAATCAAGCCTTTTAAATACCCCTTTGGGCATTTCAAAAAAAGGACAACATAAACATGGGTAGACTTGTGAGAATAGTGTTGATAAGAGTCAATCATGCCCCATATGACATGAGTTCCCCCTTCCAACTGTTGAGCTTCTTTTCAAAACGATCTTTGATTATTTTCCATTCTTTGT
>NC_041388.1:436345628-436347191 GCF_002162155.2 Triticum dicoccoides
TACATAAATGGAAGAGATTCCACCTCACAACCGAAGAGTTGGCTATATTCATTCTCTGTTTCCTTGACCCTTCTAAAGAAAAATAGCTCTCTTTTATGGAAATTTATTTTGAGACGCGAAAGCTGCTCAAAAAGACAAAGAGTCAACTTCATGTTTTCACTTAATACAGATTGCAAATGTTCATATAGTTTTCTATAAACTTGGTCAAACTTTTAAAATTTGACTTTAGTCAAAGCTAATATGCAGAATAAATAAAACGGAGGGAGTACACAAGTTATCAGATGGCACATAGTCATACTCACATCTAGTCCATCTTCGTCGGAAGCAAATCAATAATGATAACATGTAAAGTTCAGCTAGCTCTGGGGGGTTCCCTACGCCGCCTCGTTGCGATCCACCGCCTGCATCGCCGTCCTCTAGAATATTTGGAAGAGCAGGAATGTCAAAGCCTTCCGCGCGCAAAACCTCATGCCCCTTGATGTGATCCGCAACATCTCTGTTGATGTCTCGCTCTGGAGGTGGCAATGCTCTCGCACTATCCACTACCAGAAATTATCTAGTTGCCGACGGCCTCATCTATGCCGAGGGCGCCCGTCGGCATAAATGGACATATGCCGACGGCCAAGGGCAGGCCGTAGGCGTAGAATAGCCGTCGGCATATGTGTATCTATGCCGACGGGGGCCGTCGGCATATCACGGCCGTCGGGACAGCTCGCGGTACGCCTACGGGGACCGTCGGCATAGAAGAGGCCGTCGGCATAGAAAGGGCCCACCTACCCGATTAGCGGCGACCGTTTGACGGCGTCAAAACTACGCCGACGGGGGATAACGGCGGCCGTCGGCATAGAATTTCTAACATCACCGATCCACGCCGTCGACACATCATCGATCCGAGGGAGTGAGGGCCTGTGGTCTGGAAGAGATATGCCGACGGCATAGCCGTCGGCATAGTCCTAGCCCATGCTATCTGCCACGTCATCAATCCGCGTGCAATGCCATGTCATCGATCCGTGGGATCGTAGCTCCGTGTGCGCAGCTATGCCGACGGCCTTGCCGTCGGCATACCTTTATTTTTTTATTTTTAGTTTATATATTTATTATTTTGTATTTTTTCACAACATAAATGTGCCTTATCTAAACAGAAAACATGCCCCGATGGTATATCGATTGCCCCCCTCACGGACGTCACTGCCGCCGTGTCACGGAGGGGGGAAACGATCGACATGGAGGGAATCTGGTTAGAGGGGGGATTCGGGGTGGCCTTCGGGGTGTAGCTATGCTACCGAAACATCGCATGGGTCCCGATGCATGTGTGAAAGTGTTCTGGCATGCGTAGACGCTCGTCTTGGGGCTCCAGGGTGTGGCCCCCTCCACGGAAGGCAGAGCCGCCGTCACTTGGAGGGGGGAAGGTGCGGGTGCGGTGGAACCGGAGGGAATCTAGTGTTGGGTTGGGTCCAAACCGTGTAAGGGGATGTTGCTATGGGCTGACCTATCGCAACCAGGCGGAAGAGTCCACCGGTCAAAGCCCGCCCGACGAAAGTCAAAGGACTAGATCTACTCGTC
>NC_041388.1:436348952-436355295 GCF_002162155.2 Triticum dicoccoides
CCAGACCATGTTCGGGGATGTTGCTATGGGCTGACCTATCGCAACCAGGTGGAAGAGTCCACCGGTCAAAGCCCGTCCAGCGGAAGTCAAAGGGCTAGATCTACTTGTCAACTGGGATTCGCGGTGGCCTTCGGGGTGTAGCTATGCCACCGAAACATCGCACGGGTCCCGATGCATGTGTGAAAGTGTTCTAGCATGCGTAGACGCCCGTCTTGGGGCTCCGTGGTGTGCCCCCACTCCACGGAAGGCAGAGCAGCTGTCACTTAGAGGGGGGGATGGTGCGGGTGCAGTGGAACCGGAGGGAATCTAGCGTTGGGTTGGGTCGGGGTGTAGCTATGGGTGGAACTTATAACGTATGGATTAGTGAACTATTTAAACAGGTCAAATTGCTTGTCCCTGGGCGAGGTGGGACTATTTTTTCGAAAAAAGTGGTTGCCATCTATGCCTACGACCTTGCTGTCGGCATAGGCCTCCTATCAATGCCGACGGCCTGGCCGTCGGCATATGCCTCTTATCCACTCGCCGGCTCTGTCCCTGGCAGGTGGGACCAAACCTATGCCGTCGGCATAGCCGTCGGCACAGGGTGCCACGTGGCATGGCAATCTATGCCGACAGCTATGCCGTCGGCATAGGATGGCCTTATCCGTTGCGGTTAGCCCCCACCACTCATTCCCCATCTCCCCTCTGCCCCATCCTAGACCCGCGCCGCCGCCCGATCCACTGCTCCGCCCGCCGCCGCCCTTCCCTTCCCTTGCTCCGGTCGCCGCCGCCTCCCTTCCCTCGCCCTGCGCCGCCGCCCACCCGCGCTCTGGGCCGCCGCCGCCCTTCGCTCGCCACTCCCTGTAGCCGCCCCACTTGCGCTCCGTCCCGGCCTCGTCGTCTCGGCCCGTGCGCCGCCGCCCTTCCGTTGCTGCAGTGGGACACGTCGACTCCTCCCCGACCACCCCTCGGCCGCGCCCTCGTTGAGCTCGGTCCGACCGGACCTCCCCGAGCCCACTCCGCCCTCACCGTCGCTGGACCGTCGCTCCGGCCGGTGGCTAGGCTCCACCGGCCCTCCTCTGCCGCTGCTCCGACCGGCCTAGCCCGAGCCCGAGCTCCCCTCCATCTCCCCCTCCGTGCCTGCCCTCCCCCCGAGCCGGCCCTTCCCCATGGTGAGCTCCTTCCCTCCCTCTTTGAAGCAATTTTTTTGTTAATTTAGTTAGATGATAGATGGATGGATGCATTATGTATGATGATAGATGGTTAGATGGATGGATGCATTATGTATGATGATAGTTAGATGATAGATGATTTGATGATAGTTAGAAATGTGAGAAATGCAAGAAATGCAAAAAAAATTGGATGATAAATCATGATGTTGATGATGATAGATTATGATGTTGATGATGATAGATGATGATGCTTTTTTATGCCTTGTTAATTTTTAGATGATGATGATGATGTCCATTTTTTTGCGGAAGAGATGATAGATGATGATGATTTTTTATGCTTCGATGATTGTTACATGATGATAGATGATGATGATAATGATGATATTGTGATGTTCTTAATTTTTGTCACGGTGCAGGTTCTATGGTGTTCCATCTCGGTGGAGTGATCATCGTAAGAGCTGTTGGTCCCCGATTGTCCCTCTGTTATTCGACTACTTCCTCTACAGCCGAGGGTGAGCTACGAATCATGTGACTAGATTTCATTCTCAAGTCAACTGACGTAACCTAGGCGTCTCCCGTCCGAAAGAGTTGCATGGATAAATATGCATTCAATTGCATATTTATCACCGCAGCTCTTTCGGATTGTCCAGCGTTTTCCACGGACAGCCCGAGGATGTGTAGATTGGGTATGTTCTCCATGTTCTACCCCGTTCCGAGACAGGATTTCGGCGGCGCCTCCCCATTGTTCTCCGGAGCACATTCTCTCGGCTATTTGCCGAGACGTGTATCTGGAGAACAGTGGGGAGGTGCTGCCGAAATTTTGTCTCGGAACGGGGTAGAATGGAGAACGTACTCAATCTACACATCCTCGGGTGGGATTAGGACCCATCTTTACCTATTAGAGATGTAGGTGGATTAAACGCGGTAGAAACTGAAAATTTGATGCCATTAATTTAAGTGAATCCTTAATTATGTTGTGTGGGTTGCAAAAAAGCAGAGGATGGCAGATAATCAGTGGATGTACAGTGGTTTTATCCATCGGAATCGAGTAACATCAGAGTGGATCGTGAAACCGATGTGTATTTGAAGGAGATATTCCGTTGTCCAATGAGGATTATCCCACCATGCCCCTGTGCGAGATGTGCCAGACGTCACCGAAGAAATCAGACGGACATGAGTGAGCACCTTCGCACGCACGGATATATGCCAAACTTTGACATGCCGCCGATAAACATAGCCGAGCAGGACCGTGGTAGAGAGGAGGTGATGCGACAACGCATCGATGGATATGAGGACGACGGGGTCAGGGACATGCTAGATGATGTCATTGTTGCAGAAACGGCAAATGCGACACCTTCAGAGAATGAACCGGAGGAGCCGGAGGCAACCGCAAAGGCCTTCTTGGAGGTCTTGGCCTCGTCGAAGAAACCTCTTTATGCGGGTGCGAAAATATCTCAGCTGGATGCCATCTCGCAACTGATTGCAGTCAAGGCTGAGTACGGCTGTAGCCAGAAATGCTTCGAAGCATTCCTGGGAGTATGGGCTAACAGCCTCCCTGAGGGTCATGAACTGTCGAAAAGCATGTACGATACAAAGAAAATCATGAAGGCACTCTCTATGGATTATGAGAAAATAGATGTTTGCCCGAAGAATTGCCTTTTGTTTAGGCACGAGTATGCGGATGACAAGTACTGTAGGAAGTGCGGTTCGTCTCGGTACATTGAGGTGGTCGGTGAGGATGGTGAGAAAAAGCAGCTAACCATCCCCGTTAAGGTTCTTCAGTATCTTGATTTTATAAAATGACTGCAGCGCCTTTTCATCACGAAGGAGTCTGCCAAAATGATGAAGTGGCACAAGGAAGGTATAAGATACAATCCAAAAAAATCATACATCCATCGGGAGGGGAAGCATGGAAGTCATTCGATGAAGAATACCCCGAGGAAGCAGCCGAGGCTGGGAATGTCAGAATAGCCATATCAGGTGATGGGTTGAATCCATATGGTATGTCGTCCAATCCATACAGCTGCTGGCCTGTGTTTGTAATTCCGCTCAATCTTCCTCTCGGTGCCCTAATGCAACGGAAGACCATGTTCTTGTCGCTCATCATTCCGGGGCCTGACTACCCGGGGAAGCAATTGGGTGTGTTTATGCAACCGCTTGTGGATGCTTTGCATCATTCTTGGTACTTTCCGAGGTTGACATACGACCGGGATCTGCAGAGAAATTTCTTGATGAAAGTTTGGTTGCACTATTGCATGCATGACTTTCCCGGCTATGCTCTATTCTGCGGATGGTGTACAAGTGGTAAGATGCCATGCCCAGTATGCATGCAGGCTCTGCAAATGATTTGGCTGAGTAAGGGTGGCAAGTATGTAGCCTTTGACCTGCATCGACAGTTCCTCCCTCCAGACCATCCAGACAGGGAAGACAAGAAGAACTTCACGAAAGGCCGGGTTGTTCATGAAGTAACCGAGATTCCAACATTTTCGGGGGCAGATGTTCTTGCTCAGCTAAAATCTCTCAAGCCTAAAGTCAAAGGCAAAGGCAAAGCCAAAGCCAAAGGCTTCGAGGGATATGGTGAGACGCACAACTGGACGCACATTACCCCCTTCTCGCAGCTTCCCTATTTCAAGGACCTCAAACTTCCTTACAATATTGATGTGATGCACACCGAAAAGAATGTGGCAGAGTCCCTTTTCCACACGATCCTCAACATTCCTGATAAGATGAAGGATAACGTAAAAGCTAGAGCCGATCAACAGAGAATTTGTGATAGACCACGCCTGAACATGAAGCCTCCCACAGGCAGTCGAAAAAACTGGTTCAAGCCAGATGCTGACTTTGTCCTTAAACCGCCAGAAAAAAAAAGAAGTACTTATTTGGCTGAAACAAATTTTGAAGTTCACCGATGGTTATGCATCGAATATAAGTAAGGGAGTCGATCTTTCAACGGGAAAAGTGACCGGCCTGAAGAGTCATGACTACCATGTATGGATTGAGCGGATAATGCCGGTGATGGTTCAAGGCTATGTCCCCGAGCATGTCTGGCGAGTGCTTGCCGAGCTTAGCCGTTTCTTCTGCACGCTCTGTGCTAAAGAAGTAAGTAAACAGGTGATTGAAAAATTGCATAAGAAGGCACCAGAGTTGATAGTCAAGCTAGAGAAGATCTTTTCGCCAGGCTTCTTTACTCCGATGACACATCTCATTCTGCACCTCGCGAACGAGGTATTGTTGGGGGGCCCTGTGCAAAATCTCTGCCAGTACGGCCCTGAGAGGCAGAACAAGCATCTCCGACGGAAATGTGGAAACAAAGCTAAGATTGAAGCTTCCATAGCTGAGGCAGTTATCCTAGAGGAGGTGTCAGACCTCAGGACATCATACTATCCAGACCACGTTCCCCATCTGCATAACAAGGTGCCTCGATACAATATAGAAGAGCCCAAGTATCAACCCAGGCTCGATCTATTCAACGCGCAAGGTGGGAGGGCTGGGGCCTCGAAATCTTATAACATGCCACGACAAGAGTGGGAGGACCTCATGTTCTATATCTTGCACAACATCAAGGAAGTTGAGGAAGTGTGGATGAGGTAATACCACTACACCATTCCTTTATGTCTTCCACATCATCATGTTTCATGTTCACTTAGTCCCGGTCTAACACCGCTTATCTTTTTTTAGTGATTTCGTTCAAGAGGAATGGACGGGAGTGAATCC
This sequence comes from Triticum dicoccoides, assembly GCF_002162155.2. Classification (NCBI taxonomy): domain Eukaryota; kingdom Viridiplantae; phylum Streptophyta; class Magnoliopsida; order Poales; family Poaceae; genus Triticum; species Triticum dicoccoides. The sequence continues at coordinate 436,353,818 of NC_041388.1, forward strand.
TCCTACTAAGGCGGAGGCACTTACTCTTCTCCGTCATGGAAACCCTGGACGTAAAATTTTTGTTGCTTGGTTCATGGAGAAAGTAATTTTCCACACTCCCCTATTAAATACCTACTTCAACATTTATTAGTTAACCAAACTAATGCACACAACAATTTCCATTATCCTTGTAGGGAAAAGATCCGAACATATCTATGGATGATGAATTGAGATGGGTTTCCATGGGTTTTGACCCTGCCGTCATGACATGTAAAAAGTATGATGTGAATGGGTATCGCTTCCATACAGAGGAGCACCAAAACAGCCGCCCCGATCCCAAAACTATAAATACTGGAGTGTACACCCCCGGTCAAAATTCAGTAGACTACTACGGAAGGGTACAAAATATATACGAGGTTAAATTCCGCCAGGGGCGTGAGACCCTAAGTCCGCCTGTGTTCAAATGCTGATGGTTCGATCCGCGGGAGGGGGTAAAACATACGCCTTCCATTGGTTTGGTTGAAGTTAAACCATCAACCGTCTATGCCGGAGCCGATCTCTTCATTGCGGCTACCCAAGCTACACAAGTATATTATCTGCCTTACCCATGCCAGAAAGTGTATCTAAAGGGTTGGGAAGTTGTGTTCAAGGTGTCGCCACATGGTAAGCTACCAGACCCGAATGAAGACGATTACTACAACATTAACCCCATGACATACGAGGGAGTGTTCTATCAAGAGCAACCTGATGATGATGATGATGTGGTTAGAAACGATGATGCTAGACCATTGGGTGATGATGATGTGGACCCAAACGTCGACGATGCACGGAATGATGGTGAGACCATTGTCAATGAAAATGACATACTTATGCTAGAAAAGTTAAACGAAGACGCTGACGACGAGGAAGAGCCTCCACCTCCGTCGGACAACGAAGATGATATGATTGATAGTGATGATGAGACGGACCGAGAAAGAGGTTACAACAGTGATGATTCATATGGGTTCTAGCAGATGTACGTTTCAAGTATTTTTTTCTATAGTTTAGGAATATGCCTTTTTATGCATTTTTATTAATGTGTTTATTATCATGCCTTTTCCTTCATTTCATTAATTTACTAATTGCTTTTTCTCTTTTCAATGCAGGTTCGTGGAACATGGGCAAGGGGAAGGCCGACGGCGTGGGTTTCCTACGCAAGGTCGTCGGCCTGCCTAGTCGGAGTGGTCGAGCACATAATCCTCCCCCTCGGCTACTTGACGATGACTCCTCACAGGGAGGTCGAGGGAGAGGTGCCCCTAGAGGAGGAGGGGGCGGGGGGAGAGCCTCTAAAGGACGAGGTGCTGGGGGGAGAGCCACTACAGGGGGTCGCGGCCAGAAAGAGCGCACCCTCACCGACTTAGGGGTGTTGTCTTCGAGGCCCTCCTCTAGTGAGGTACCCTCCTCTAGTGAGGTACACTCTAGGGAGGAGGAGGAGAAGGAGGTGGTGGTGCAGGAGGAGG